>NC_036855.1:6400468-6412385 GCF_002910315.2 Salvelinus sp. IW2-2015
TAAACCAGGGTTTTCCAAAACTCGGTCCCCTGCACCCTAGACCAGGGTTTTCCCAAACTCGGTCCTGCCACCTCTAGACGGGTTTTCGCACCAAACTTCAGTCCCTCCACTCTAGACTACAGGGTTTCCCAAACTCGTCCTTGGCCACCTCTAAAACCATGGATCACGTGTCTCCTTAAACGGTCCCAAACTCGGTCGCTGCCACCTCTAGACCAGGGTTTTCCACAAACTCGTCCTACCACTCTAGACAAGGGTTTCGCAAAACTCCAGTCTGACACCTTAGACCAGGGTTTCCCAAACTCAGTTCCTGCCACTCTCAGTCAATGCTGCCCCTCCCAGGGTAACCAAGCCACCCTAGAAGGGTTATCATCCTGCCCTCTGACAGTCCAAACATCACAAGTTCCTGCCCACCTCTAGACCAGTTCCATGGTCTCCATCACCATAAAACTCAGTCCTGCACCTCTTAAACCAGGGTTTCCCAAACTCCATTTCCTGCCACCTCTAGACCAGGGTTTCCCAAACTCAGTCCTGCCACCTCTAGACCAGGTTTTCCAACTCAAGTCCTGCCACCTCTAGACCAGGGTTCCCAAACTTCAGTTCCTGCCACCTCTAACCAGAGTTTCCCAAACTCGTTCCTGCCACTCT
Source organism: Salvelinus sp. IW2-2015 (assembly GCF_002910315.2). Lineage (NCBI taxonomy): Eukaryota > Metazoa > Chordata > Actinopteri > Salmoniformes > Salmonidae > Salvelinus > Salvelinus sp. IW2-2015. Next base: position 6,401,114 of record NC_036855.1, read on the forward strand.
AGACCAGGGTTCCCAAACTTCAGTTTCCTACCACCTCTAGACCAGGGTTTTCCCAAAACTCAGTCCTACCACCTCTAGACCAGGTTTCCCAAAACTCAGTCCTACCACCTCTAGACCAGGGTTTCCCAAACTCAGTCCTACCACCTCTAGACCAGGGTTTCCCAAACTCAGTCCTCACTCTAACCAGGTTTCCAAACTCAGTCCTGCCACCTCTAGACCAGGGTTTCCCAAACTCAGTCCTGCCACCTCTAGACCAGGGTTTCCCAAAACTCAGTCCTACCACCTCTAGACCAGGGTTTCCCAAACTCGTTCCTACCACCTCTAGACCAGGGTTTCCCAAACTCAGTCCTGCCACCTCTAGACCATGGGTTTCCCAAACTCAGTCCTGCCACCTCTAGACCAGGTTTTCCTAGAGGTGGCAGGACTGAGTTTGGGAAACCCTGGTCTAGAGGTGGCAGGACTGAGTTTGGGAAACCCTTGTCTAGAGGTGGCAGGACCGAGTTTGGGAAACCCTGGTCTAGGGGTGGCAGGACCGAGTTTGGGAAACCCTGGTCTAGAGGTGGCAGGACTGAGTTTTTTTTGGGTTAAATAAGCATTTCATGGTAAGGTCACCTGTTGTATGGCGCAAGTGACAAATACAATTTGATTCGATTGAATACGTGACATCAATAAGGGATCGTAGCTTCACCTGGATTCACCTGGTCAGTCTATGTCATGGAAAGAGCAGGTGTTCTTAATGTATTGTACACTCACTGGACACAGGACCTTCTAATCAGCAGGTTTGCATGGGCGGGAGTTTCGGCTTTCCTTGGTGACATCACCACGCGTAAATTGGCTAATAGACCAATAACAAAGAGAGTTCCAAACCTCTTCCAATAACAGCTAGTTTTCAGTTTCAGGGAGGGGATGTAGAGATTCTGAGAATACATCATGTATGTGTGAATGTGTGTCGTGTGTGCTTGTGTTTGTATAGGAAAGACGTTTGAATGGGTGATATATAGAGCAGAATACACTTCACCTGTATCTAAACATGCATGCACATGTGCACGCACACACACACCTGGTGCGCTCGAGGTTCTGTTCACCAGAGTTAGAATACCTCACGATAAGCTGTAGACCAGATTTCAGGAAGCTAGGCGTATGTCGCACGTCACTACTTCATAGGAGAGGCGTTTGATCATACAGTGTATATATATATATTTATATTTTTTATGAAAATACGTATTTTTTTTACAGAAATGCCTTCTGGAACATGTGAACTTTCAAGCGCCTTTATAATTAACTTGTATGCCATCTGTAAATACGAATACAATTGTTAAATTACAAGCCTAGTTGGTTAAGCCACAGAAAAGGACAAGAATCTTCCTTCCAGCCATGATTGGCTGAGATAATGGATGGGCAGGACATGCCAAGAGATGAGTTCGGTTTGGTCTGCCATGCAGCAGGCTTCTGTCTATAACGTGAGATGCTCAGTATGTGTAGATAATCCTTGCTACTGTGTCTTTTTTTGAAAAATATTACTTTAGTGTTATATTTTGCAACTGCTCTCAACAACATTTAGCAGGTCGCTATCGACAAAGATCAGTGGGAAAAAGTTGTGAAGGACTACTTCCTGCACATGGTCAGTGTGAACCAGAGTGACTTGACACAACGCAGGCCAAACAAGCTATACAAACAAAACGGAGTTAAAGGGGTTCTAGTATCCCATGTATACGGGTCAGAAAGTTGATTTCATTGCAATTTAACGATACTGTTAGCTAACTAGCGAATGTTAGCTCGCTGGCTCATTAACGTTATGTGTTTGATCTGTGTAGTAATATTATTTGTATCTCAGAAAGCCATTTGCATTGCTAGTTATAGCCTAATGTTAGCTAGCTAGCTAACATTGAGACTAGTCGATTAGCTTTAGCTACCTGCAAATTCATACTACAGCATTTCATGCATGGTGGCTAGCTATGAAAATCAGTTTGTATTGCTAGTGGTATGGGTTGGGACTATGGTTCATTGTTTAGCTAGCTAGCTACACGTCTAAACAAAAGACAGATGACTACATGACCCATCAAGTTAGCCAGGTGTGTCTGGGGATGTCGATGGTCATTTATTGTATTTAATGAACATGTGTAGACAATAGTGATCCATCCACTTAGTTAGATGTGGCTGGGGGGTGGTTATAGCATTTCCTTCACATGACCCATCAGTTTAGACAAGTTTGTCTGGCAGGGGGGTGCCAACATGGCCATGCTCGTATTCCTAATCTTATCCATAAATTGACAGTTGGCAGTCAGATGATACTCATGATCGGAAAAAGGGTTTTAATATGCCTAAATAGATGTTGGCAAATACCTCCGTGCACGTTCTCACTGAAAACAAGCTGTAGATTAGGAGCAGCGTGCAGAGAGGCAGGTGTGTATGTGGGTCTGGGTGTGTGTACGTGAATCCTCAAGTTTGCTGTCACTCAGTCAGAATGCACATTAGCATTTCATATTTTTCCCTTACCCATGTCTCACTTGTTAGATGTTATGCACATTGATAGATTGATAGCAAACGTCCTCATCATGTGATTTATCATAGTAGCAGGCAGCAATCAAAATGATCAAACCAAAAACATGCAAGGAAAAGTGATCGGTGGAAATTATGAAGCGAGTGGACAGAGAAATACATCTTTACTCCATCCAATCAGAGCAGCAGGATTAACGTACAACCCGCCCTTCTCTTTACAGACAGGAAAACTAGCCAGTTGAGTTATTTAGACCACGTAGAACCTATCACATGACTGACTCAAAGACAATACAGTATGGTTTAGAAACTCTGACTGACACATGACTGACTCAAAGACAATTACAGTATGGTTTAGAAACTCTGACTGACACATGACTGACTCAAGACCGTACAGTATGGTTTAGAAAGTCTGACTGACACATGACTGACTCAAAGACCGTACAGCATGGTTTAGAAAGTCTGACTGACACATGACTGACTCAAAGACAATACAGTATGGTTTAGAAAGTCTGACTGGCACATGACTGACTCAAGACCGTACAGTATGGTTTAGAAACTCTGACTGGCACATGACTGACTCAAAGACAATACAGTATGGTTTAGAAAGTCTGACTGACACATGACTGACTCAAAGACAATACAGTATGGTTTAGAAACTCTGACGACACATGACTGACTCAAAGACAATACAGTATGGTTTAGAACTCTGACTGGCACATGATGACTCAAAGACGTACAGTATGGTTTAGAAAGTCTGACTGACACATGACTGACTCAAAGACCGTACAGTATGGTTTAGAAAGTCTGACTGACACATGACTGACTCAAAGACCGTAACAGTATGGTTTAGAAACTCTGACTGACACATGACTGACTCAAAGACTGTACAGTATGGTTTAGAAAGTCTGACTGACACATGACTGACTCAAAGACAATACAGTATGGTTTAGAAACTCTGACTGGCACATGGACTGACTCAAAGACCGTACAGTATGGTTTAGAAACTGACTGGCACATGACTGACTCAAAGACAATACAGTATGGTTTAGAAACTGACTGGCACATGGACTGACTTCAAAGCAATACAGTATGGTTTAGAAACTCTGACTGACACATGACTGACTCAAAGACAATACAGTATGGTTTAGAAACTCTGACTGACACATGAGCAACATTCTTGCTGGCATCTGATTATTTTTTTCTCCTTCATATCACAGACAATAAAAAACAATACTGGGACCATAATCGTATCCAGAAAATGTCCCATATCCGTTACGATTGTTGTTTTGTCCAACTACTCGGCACACCCATAGTGTCTGTGTAAGCATCATCAAATAATTATAAAATATTAATACAATATTTTTTATCTGGACACTTTATATTTTTGATATCGCTGCTAAGAAAATATGCAAGTAACCATAACACTGTACTGTTTACACCTTCTGTATCCTGTGCATGTGATAAATAAACTTGCATTTTATTTTAAATAGTGTGTGTTTACCAGTAAGGTGAAAAACAACATGACCTGCACCCAAGTCAGATTAGAATATAGGCCAAGGACTAGATAAAGGGTATTTTTACCTGGATTTTTTCCTTATTGTAGGCTACTACTTTCACCACGTTTAGTCTTGAAATCTTTGGTTGTTTACTACACTACCTTACTCACTCTGTTTAGCACATGGCCTCACATGTGAATCCTTATAGAGATGGGTGGGTTAAGAGGGTGTGAACCATTCTGAATAGGTGTAGACACATAGGACCTCTCCACTAAACGTAACCAAACATTCAAAATACATTTTCAAAGGAGAATTACTTTTCCATTGTTCCTCAGCTGCAGTGTTTGATACCCCTGCACATTGACATAATACCATACTCCTTGTATATAGTGTCATTACTGTTRTTTTATTGTGTTACTATTTCCTTTTCTGCAATTTGTAATTACTTTTTAACTATGCATTGTTGGGAAAGGGCTTGTAAGTAAGCATTTTATGGTAAAGTCTACACCTGTTGTATTTGGAGCATGTGACAAATACAATTTGATTTGATGTAACCAAGGTGATACAGGCGGGCAAGCACCCCCAGAGATCAGTTCACTGGCGCAGAGTACCCTAAGTGGGTATAATACGATGCTTCTCTCATGCTTCTCTTATGTCATTTCCATATGAGTGAGAGGGAGAGAGGGAGGAATCAGAGGCACTGCGTGGTGTATAGAAGAACAGAAGAAAGAGGAGGCATTTCAATCTATAATTTGAATAAAGTCATTCTGCATAGGAAGGTGAACAAAACACAATAGTTGTTTTGCAGTACTCTATGCACGCTTGCAGCAAAGACCGGATGGGACCTCTTTGTTGTGAAGCTTATTATATCAGCGAGATTGAGACAGACAGACGGACGGACGGACAGACACAACAGAGAAAATCACATTTTTGGACCATTAAAATAACATCAAATTTATCACAAATACAGTGTAGACATTGTTMATGTTGTAAATGACTATTGTAGCTGGAAACGGCTGATTTCTTTGTGGAATATCTACATAAGCGTACAGAGGCCCGTTATCAGCAACCATCACTCCTGTGTTCCAAGAAGGCCAGCATCCCGGAGTCGCCTCTTCACTGTTGACGTTGAGACTGGTGTTTTGCGGGTACTATTTAATGAAGCTGCCAGTTGAAGACTTGTGAGGCATCTGTTTCTCAAACTAGACACTCTAATGTACTTGTCCTCTTGCTCAGTTGTGCACCGGGGCCTCCCACTCCTCTTTCTATTCTGGTTAGAGCCAGTTTGCGCTGTTCTGTGAAGGGAGTAGTACATAGCGTTGTACGAGATGTTCAGTTTCTTGGCAATTTCTTGCATGGAATAGTCTTCATTTCTCAGAACAAGAATAGACTGACGAGTTTCAGAAGAAAGCTATTTGTTTCTGGCCATTTTGAGCCTGTAATCAAACACACAAATGCTGATGCTCAACTAGTCTAAAGAAGGTCAGTTCTAATGCTTCTTTAATCAGAACAACAGTTTTCAGCTGTGCTAACATAATTGCAGAAAGGTTTTCTAATGATCAATTAACCTTTTAAAATGATAAACTTGGATTAGCTATCACAATATGCCATTGGAACACAGGAGTGATGGTTGCTGATAATGGGCCTCTGTACGCCTATGTAGATATTCCATTAAAAATCCATTAAAAAATGTCTTTAAAAAACAAGGATATTTCTAAGTGATCCCAAACTTTTGAACGGTAGTGTAGGGAGAGGGCAGAGTAGAAAGGAGAAACAACACCCGTTTTCATACTAGTGAGGACCGAGAATACACTCACACATAGGTACGTGGTTGCAAAGGGCATCAGTGTCTTAACAGCACGATTTCCAAGGCAAGAAACTCTGAGCACAGCCCTATCCAGAAATCTGGCAGTGGCTTCTGATTAAATTCAATTTTCACAGAACCGCTTGTTGCAATTTCGATGAGGCTCTCTTGTTTAGATATCAGTAAGGGGATTGGAGGCAGGGCACGAAAGGGATAACGAATCCAGTTGTTTGTGTCGTCCGTTTTCTGGAAAGTACCTGCGTAATTGCGCACCCAGCTCACTCAGGTGCTTCGCTATATCACATTTGACATTGTCCGTAAGCTTGAGTTCATTTGCACACAAAAAATCATACAATGATGGAAAGACCTGTGTGGTGTCCTTATTAATGCAGACAGAAAAGAGCTCCAACTTCTTATTCATAGCCTCAATTTATATTGAATATAGTTGCGGAGAGTCCCTGTAATCCTAGATTCAGATCATTCAGGCGAGAAAAAACATCACCCAGATAGGCCAGTCTTGTAAGAAACTCGTGATCAAGCAATCGGTCATACAAGTGAAAATTATGGTCAATAAAGAAAACTTTAATCTCGTCTCTCAATTTAAAAAAAACGTGTCAATACTTTGCCCCTTGATAACCAGCGCACTTCTGTATGTTGTAAAGCGTTACATGGTCGCTGCCCATATCATTGCATAATGCAGAAAATACGAGAGTTCAGGCGCATTGCTTTAAAACTGTAATGTCCAAAACAACTTCAAGCTGTCAGGCATTCCCTTGGCAGCAAGAGCCTCCCGGTGGATGCTGCAGTGTACCCAAGTGGCGTCGGGAGCAACTGCTTGCACGCGCATTACCACTCCACTATGTCTCCCTGTCATGGCTATTGCACCATCAGTACAGAATACAACACATCTTGACCACCAACCAAGTCACTGTTGCATCGTGAAACAGTGTTGTTTGATGAAGGCATTGTCTGTATAGTTTTTTGGGCCTTTTCCCCCAGCATTGTCCCAGCCATTTCCGTGGCAGCAGGAAGAATTAAGTCCTCCACAATAGTATGGGGCTTGCCTGTCCTAGCCACTCAGTAGCTCACCATATAAGAAGCTTCTAGCAGCTTCTTATTAATGGTATCTGTTGCTTTTATACAAGTCTTATAACTCGAAAGTCATCTTTAATCTCGCTCAAAAAACTCCCGTGGCTTATTTTTTCAAATTGTCATGTTTAGTTTCCTAGGTATACAATGTAAAACACCAAATAATGCATGCAGAGCAGAATTAGGACGATACCCGCTAATTAACAAAATCCAGAAAAGAGACATTAAATTCTACAACCACCTAAAGTAAAGCAATTTCAAAGCCATCTCCTAAAGAGAGTTTAACCTAGAGAAGAGTCCCCTAAGCAAGCTGGTCCTTGAAACAAAAATATAATTACTGTAACGCGCTTCCTCCTTCTCCTCATCAGAAGAGGAGTAGCATGGATTTGACCAACGTGCAGCGGGTTTTGAATACATCATGAAACTTTATTTACAAGACAAAACTAAACACACGAAGAACACTTGAATATTTTACAAAACGAAGAAGACAGACCTGAACGAGAGTACTTACATAAAACACGAAGAACGCACGGACAGGGAAAACAGACTACACAAAAACCGAACAAACGCTACAGTCCCGTGTGGTACACCGACAAGGACACAGGAGACAATCACCCACAAACAAACAGTGAGAACAACCTACCTTAATATGACTCTCAATTAGAGGAAAACGACAAAACACCTGCCTCTAATTAAGAGCCATACCAGGCAACCCAAAACCAACATAGAAACAGCAAACATTGACTGCCCACCCAAAACTCACGCCCTGACCCATCACACACATACAAAACAGAAAACAGGTCAGGAACGTGACAATTACTTGACACATTGGAACGAATTATCAAAAAAACTGAGCAAACTGGAATGCAATTTGGCCCTAAACAGAGAGTACACAGTGGCAGAATACCTGACCACTGTGACTGACCCAAAATTAAGGAAAGCTTTGACTATGTACAGACTCAGTGAGCATAGCCTTGCTATTGAGAAAGGCCACCGTAGGCAGACCTGGCTCTCAAGAGAAGACATGCTATGTGCACACTGCCCACAAAATGAGGTGGAAACTGAGCTGCACTTCCTAACCTCCTGTCAAGTGTATGACTATTAGAGATACATATTTCCCTCAGATTACACAGATCCACAAAGGATTAGAAAACAAATCCAATTTGTATAAACTCCCATATCTATTGGGTGAAATACCACAGTGTGCAATCACAGCAGAAATATTTGTGACCTGTTGCCATAAGTAAAGTGCAACAAGTGAAGAAGAAACACCATTGTAAATACAACCCATATTTATGTTTACATATTATCCCTTTTGTACTTTAATTATTTGCACAACCCTGTTTATAGCCATAATATGAAATGTAAAATGGCTCTATTCCTTTGAAACTTTTGTGAGTGTAATGTTTACTGTTAATTTCTGATTGTTTATTTCACTTTAGTTTATTATCTATTTCACTTGCATTGGCAATGTAAACATATGTTTCCCATGCTAATAAAGCCCTGTCAGACAGAGAGAGAGAGAGCGAGAGAGTGAGAGTGCATGTGTGTTTGTGTGAGTCTGTGTGTGTTTGCGTGTGTAACTAAGCTGGCTGCTCAATGGTGTCCATACAGCGAGGCCACAGGAGATAAGAGAGTCAGAGAGCGAGAGAGCGAGAGTGTCAAAGAGAGGGAGGGAGAGAGAGAGAGAGAGAGAGAGAGTGTGTGTGTGTGCGCGCGTGCGTGTGTTTGTGTGCGTGCGTGTGTGTGTGCGTGAGTGTGTGTGTGTGTGTGTGTAACTAAGCTGGCGGGAGGTGTTAGCGGTGGGTTCTGAGGGTTCTATTTGCAATTTAAAACACGGTCTGGTATAATGAAAATGTAAAGCAGTGGTTTTATTTTATTCAGTGTGGCAGGTTCAGAATCCCAGCGAGGCTCCACTCTAGCAATCAGTCCATTAATAACTTAATTTGGTTCAGCAACTGTGTGAGGCAAGCCTCGGCAAGCTTTTCTTCTCTTCCCAGCTGCTGACCCTAATATGGATCAGACAATTAGATATCTTTATTTAATTGCCGGGCGACCCATCCTCGCCACACAACACTGCTCAGCCACAGACTGGCGCGGGGGGCTGGCGCAGGGGCTGGGATGCAATGGGTCCACTCCCCTCCCCTTTTAATGTCGTAAAAAGAGGGGGCCTTGATACTGAGCCCCCTAGGGAACAGGGCTGCTTCAATCAAACCCTGAGTACAGATCAAAAACACTGGGATGTGATGAGACCAGGGCTCTTTGTTTTGATCACTAATCTACTGTATACACACAGTACCAGTCAAACGTTTGGACACACCTACTCATTCAAGGGTTTAAATGTTTTTTTGTTATGTTAAGTTTTAACCATGTTTGAGGATATACAGTGTTTGTTTACATTTTCATTATTCACAAACAATTTAGTAGGTTTTTCTTTATTTGTACTATTTTCTACATTGTAGAATAATAGTGAAGACATCAAAACTATGAAATAACACATATGGAATCATGTAGCAACCAAAAAGTTAAACAAATCAAAATATATTTTAGATTTGAGATTCTTCAAAGTAGCCACCCTTTGCCTTGATGACAGCTTTGCACACTCTTGGCATTCTCTCAACCAGCTTCATGAGGAATGCTTTTCCAACAGTCTTGAAGGAGTTCCCACATATGCTGAGCACTTGTTGGCTACTTTTCCATCACTCTGCGGTCCAACTCATCCCTAACCATCCCTGGGTTGAGGTCTGGTGATAGTGGAGGCCAGGTCATCTGGTGCATCACCATCCTTCTTGGTCAAATAGCCCTTACACAGCCTGGAGGTTTATTTTGGGATGTTGTCCTGTTGAAAAACAAATGATAGTCCGACTAAGCGCAAACCAGATGGGATGGCATATTGCTGCAGAATGCTGTGGTAGCCATGCTGGTTAAGTGTGCCTTGAATTCTAAATAAATCACAGGCAGTATCACCAGCAAAGCACCCCCACACCATCACACCTCCTCCTCTGTGCTTCACGGTGGGAACCACGCATGCAGAGATCATCCATTCACCTACTCTGCGTCTCACGGAAGTTGTAACCAGAAATCTCAAATTTGTACTCATCAGAACAAAGTACAGATTTCCACCTGTCTAATGTCATTGCTCGTGTTTCTTGGCCGAAGCAAGTCTCTTCTTCTTATTGGTGTCCTTTAGTAGTGGTTTCTTTAAAGCAATTCGACCATGAAGGCCTGATTCACGCAGTCTCCTCTGAACAGTTGATGATGAGATGTGTCTTTTATGTTTATTTGGGCTGCAATCTCAGGCTGGTAACTCTAATGAACTTATCCTCTGCAGCAGAGGTAACTCTGGGTCTTCCTTTCCTGTGGCGGTCCTCATGAGAGCCAGTTTCATCATAGCGCTTGATGGTTCTTGCGACTGCACTTAAAGAAACTTTCAAAGTTCTTCAAATTTTCTGGATTGACTGACCTTCATGTCATAAAGTAGTGATAGTCGTTTCTCTTTGCTTATTTGAGCTGTTCTTGCCATTATATGGACTTGTTATTTTACCAAATAGGGCTATCGTCTGTATACCACCCCTACCTTGTTACAACACAAATGATTGGCTCAAATGCACGAAGAAGGAAAGAAATTCTACAAATGATCTTTTAACAAGGCACACCTGTTAATTGAAATTCATTCTGGGAAATTACCTCATGGTGCTGGTTGAGAGAATGCCAAATTTGTGCAAGCTGTCATCAAGGCAAAGGTGGCTACTACTACACACACACACACACACACACACACACACACACACACACACACACACACACACACACACACACACACACACACACACACACACACACACAACACACACACACACACACACACCACAACACACACACACACCACACACACACACATGCACGCACACACTCAGACACACTGAAACATAGCTTTATGTACACATAGCAACTACACACACCACAAACATACTGTAGCATGCTCCATAACATTTTGGCCAATAAGGTCAGTTTCCCAGATCTCTCTCTCTCTTCCTCCTTCCCTCCCTCTTCCCTTCCTTCTTTCTCCAGGCCATCTTAGTGCATCAGATCAGTAGTTAGATCCATAGCCCAGGCCAGGCGTCTGCTCTCCACACAGGCTACATGACATCATTACAGCTGACAGGATGCTTCTGCTCTGCTCACTTTCTCTTAACTAACGTGCAACACACACACACACACGTGCAACAACACACGTGCACGTGCACACACGTGCGACACACACAACACGTGCACACACGCACGCACACACACACACACACACACGCACGCACGCACGCACGCACGCACGCACGCAGGCACGCACACACACACACACACACACAACACACACACACACACACAC
>NC_036855.1:6412485-6503445 GCF_002910315.2 Salvelinus sp. IW2-2015
ACTAACGCACTAGTAACGCTAGTAACACTACTAACACTACTAACACTACTAACGACACTATAACACTAACTAACACTAGTAAACAACTACTAACAACTACTAACACTACTTAAACACTACTAGTAACACTACTAACGCTAGATACACTAGTAACCTACTAACGCTAGTAAACGCTAGTAACACTTTAGTAAACACTAGAACACTACTAACACTACTAACACTAGTAACACTAGTAACACTAGTAACACTAGTAACACTACTAACCTACTAACACTATACACTAGTAACACTAGTAACACTTAACACTAGTAACACTAATAACACTACTAACACTACTAACACTAGTAACACTTGAACGCCAATAGTGCTACTAACGCTAATAACACTACTAACGATAATACCGCTACTAACCGCTAATAAGACTAGTAACACTACTACCACTACTAAAAACGACTAACTATCTACTAACTCTACTAACTCTAATAACACTACTAACTCTAGTATCACTACCAACGCTCTACTAACGCTAGCAACACTAGTAACACAACTAACTCTAATAACACTACTAACGCTACTAACACTACTAACACTACTAACTCTACTAACAGTACTAACGCTACTAACACTAGTAATACTAATAACACTACTAACTCTAATAACACTACTAACAATACTAACACTACTAACTCTACTAACTCTAATAACACTACTAACAATACTAACACTACTAACACTACTGACACTAATGCCACTATTAACACTATTAACACTATTAAAACTTCTTTGGGATAGGGGGCGGGTATTTTGACGTCCGGATGAAAAGCGTGCCCAAAGTAAACTGCCTGCTACTCAGGCCCAGAAGTTAGGATATGCATATTATTAGTAGATTTAATAGAAAACACTAACGTTTCTAAAACTGTTTGAATAATGTCTGTGAGTATAACAGAACTGATTTTGCAGGCGAAACCCCGAGCACAATCCATCCAGGGGAAAAAATGTTTGAGGTCAATCTGTTTTCCATTAGTTTTCTATGGCAATCCCTTTTTAATAGAAATATGCTTGCACTTCCTATGGCTTCCACTAGATGTCAACAGTCTTTAGAACGTTGTTGCAGGCTTCTACTATGAAGGGGGAGCGAATAAGAGCTGTTTGAATCAGTGGTCTGGTAGAATGCCATGAGCTAAATCACGCGGGTGGCCGTGAGCGCGAGCTGCATTCCCTTTCATTTCTAAAGACAAAGGAATTGTCCGGTTGGAATATTATTGAAGATTTATGATAAAAACATCCTAAAGATTGATTCTATACATCTTTTGACATGTTTCTATGAACGTTAATAGAACTTTTTTGACTTTTCGTCTGGACTTAGTGCCTGTGCATTGTGCATTTGGATTACTGGACTAAACGCGCAAACAAAAAGGAGGTATTTGGACATAAATTATGGACTTTATCGAACAAAACACAGTCCTGGGAGTGCCATCCGGTGAAGATCATCAAAGGTTAGTGATTAATTTTAACGCTATTTCTGTCTTTTGTGACACCTCTCATTCTTTGGAAAATGGCTGTATGGTTTTCTGTGGCTAGGCACTGACCTAACATAATCGCAAGGTGTGCTTTCGCCGTAAAGCCTTTTTGAAATCAGACACTGTGGCTAGATTAACAAGAAATGTATCTTTAAAATGGTGTATAATACTTGTATGTTTGAGGAATTTTAATTATGAGATTTCTGTTGTTTTGAATTTGGCGCCCTGCAATTTCACTGGCTGTTGGCGAGGTGGGACGCTAGTCCCACATATCCCAGAGAAGATATGCACACACACATAGACAAACACACACAGATGGTGGCTCAAACACACACACAAATGCACACACACACAAACACACAAATGCTCACACACACAGAAATGAGATGAGATGACAGAAACATGAATGGGTTTTACGTTGGGTCAAAAAAATTGTAAGACAGTCTGAGTGAAATGGAGAGACATGGAGACGGGGAGAGAGAGAGAGAGAGAGAGATAAAGCAGGAGGGACAGGGGGAAAGAGAGAGAGAGAGAGCGATAGAGCGGGAGCGGGGAGAGAGAAAGAGAGAGAGCGAGAAGAGAGGCTGGTTTCCTGGGACTAATTGTTCTCAGACAAGGCCCTAGAGTTGGTAGTGTGACCAAAGATAGATTATTGTCCAACGTTTCCTCGTAATGATCCCAGGATGGGTTCAGTTTGGCTGGTGTGAGCGGGGACTGTCTCCACCCCCCCTTCCCCTCTTCCCCTGCCTCCCCAGAAGCCAGTCATTTAGGGATTGAGCGTGACCGTACATCCGGGATCAGGGCTCCATCCTCTGCCTCTGGACCCAGTAGACCTCCCTATATGTGGACCAGGACCAGGAGGGTGTGCATGTGTGGCTGAGACTGGCTGGGTCTGGGTCTAGGTCTGGGGTGGAAGAGCTGAGCTGCCTCCTCTAAGCTCCAGGCTCCAGGCTGCAGGAGAGAGACAGACGAGAGCCAGACGGCAGCCCCACACACCTGCACACAGCAGGCCTGTCTGGCCTCACTGCCTGGGAACAAAGAGAGGGAGAGGGAGGGGTCTGGGTTGGTATAGGGGTCATAGGTAATGGAGGCCGGAGGTTCCAGCAGCCCTGATTCCAGACGGTCACAGTGCAGACGGCTCAATCCCTCCAGCCCTCAGGGCAGTACAGGAGCCCCAGATGTGCAGGGAGAGCTGAGAGTGAAGCCCTGGGTTGGGGGCCGGGAGAGGACGGGGGTGCTAAGAGTGCAAAGAGTACATTTCTGGAATAAAAGTAAAGAGAGAGAGTGAGAGATCTCCAAGTCTACCAGACTCTGCAGATTTGTAGTGACTAAAAACCACATTGAACACGACATGCACTACAAACACTCCAAGACACCCGTTACTGTTGGACCCCCCCGTCTAGTATCTAAACATTAGCTGCAAAGCTCCAGTACCAGGCAGTAATACTGGTCTAGTTCACCTCCTAGAAGGGTTTGGGGTCAGCCCAGTGGTGTCTCTCTGCGTCCTGCAGGATAGTACTGGTCCACAACTGAACACAGTAGCTGGTCAGCTGCTCTCTCAGGCCCTCCACAACATCGTGGTATCTCAGGGGGGGCAGCAGTCAGGGGCCTGCAGGGCCACAAAGAACACTCACACGCTCACACACACACATTTAACAGGGTTGCATGGGGGCCCATGGGCAGGAGAACGGGGCGAGGGGCCATAAGGGCAGGAGGTGAATAAAGCCGCCAGATGTACAGTATTCACAAATTACTGTGATTAGAACCTGTCAATCAGTTCCCTCCCTTCCTCTCACTTAACTCCTCCCCGTTCAAACGGCCCACCCCTCCCCCCAAACTCTCTATATCTTGCTCCCCACCCCTCTATGTCAGCTCTAGGCCACACATACTATATTTCTCCCCTGCCTTTATCCTTTTGCTCGGTTTGAGAGGCAACAATCCCCCAACATCTGCTTTCCAACCAACATCTCCTCCATTCCACCAGACAAACAAACGGACGGTGCAGTGAGGCCATCGCTCTTACACAGATATGAAGATTCTTTACAACTCAATTGTAGAGTTTTAGTACCTTTGGCAGTCCACTAACAATCTCCCTGGACAGATAATCTACACCGGACATCGATAAATCCCCCAGAATATGTCGGAAAACTTGTCTGGTGGACCCTGGCTTTTTAATGGATTTCTGCTTGTTTTAAATCTTTGTTGTCATGGTGGTGCAGTTTTCTATTAGCCATGATGCAGGGTTGTAGAGATTCTGTAACTGAGAAGGAGATGGAAGGTTGACTGTTGAACAATTGGAGATTACAGCGTATGGCGTTTATTACAACTACTACCCTCTTGTGTGTAGAAACAACCAGAGGCACACAACACACACAGGCACACAGGCACACACACACACACACACACACACACACACACACACACACACACACACACACACACACACACACACACACACACACACACACACACACACACACACACACACACACACACACACACACACACACACACACACACACACACACACACACACACACACAGTCTAAACGTAGACTCACACTCTGGTTTGGCGTTGGTTGTCATAGTGGCACAGCCAGTGGTGGACATACACACTGGTGCCCAGGTTCTTTAAGGCGGCAGCCGAGGGCACCTCCCCTGCCCGCTCCTCCACAAGGTCCAGGATGGCATGTGACCAAGGCACACACCTCCACAAGCTGCGGTGCAACTCCAGCAGGGTGGCATCTCCACACACCTCCGCCAGGGGCAGGAGGGCATCACACAATGACCCAAGACCAGCTCAGTTAATCCCTACCTACAATGTAAGTAACTTCATTTATGTCCCCCTAACTTCCCTGAATACCTCTGTTGATGCTACACCTATTGTATGCAGTAATCATGAGCCTATGAACCAGAGTTACACTGTTAGCACTGAGGCGGTGTGCCCTAGTAAGAAGTCCACTTTGTGCAGCTCACCCTGCACTAACAGTTCCAATATAAATAACATGAGCAAGTCTACTTCTGATAAGCTTCAAAGTAAAGCATTAAAAACAATCAAGTAACCCAGAAAAGTACTAAAAATAGCCCATATTAACATATGTAGCCTGAGAAACAAGGTCCATGAAGTCAACAACTTGCTTGTAATAGATGAGATTCATATTCTGACTATCTCTGAAACTCACTGATATAATACCTTTGATATCGCCAACTACTTTAATTACTTTTTCAATGGCAAGATAAGCAAACTTAGTGATGACATGCCAGCAAAAAACGCTGACACCACACATCAAAGTAATAGCGAACGATATTGCCACTCCTATTTGCCACATTTTCAATTTAAGCCTTCTGGAAAGTGTGTGCCCTCAGGCCTGGAGGGAAGCTAAAGTCATTCTGCTACCCAAGAATAGTAAAGCCCCCTTTTCTGGCTCAAATAGCTGAGCAATCAGCCTGTTACCAACCCTTAGTAAACTTCTGGAAAAAATTGTGTTTGACCAGATACAATGCTATTTCACAGTAAACAAATTGACAACAGACTTTCAGCACTCTTATAGTGAAGGACACTCAACAAGCACAGCACTTACACAAATGACTGATGATTGGCTGAGAGAAATTGATGATAAAATTATTGTGGGGGCTGTCTTGTTAGACTTCAGTGTGGCTTTTGACATTGTCGATCATAGTCTGTTGTTGAAAAAACGTATGTATTATGGCTTTACACCCCCTGCTATAATGTGGATAAAGAGTAATCAAGGTAGAATCAGGAACCCAGGGTAGCTGTCTAGGCCCATTGCTTTTCTCCAGCTTTACTAACGACATGCCACTGGCTTTGAGTAAGGCCATTATGTCTGTGTATGTGGATGACAAAACACTATACATGTCAGCTACTACAGCGACTGAAATGACTGCAACACTTAACAAAGAGCTGTAGGCAGGTCCTACAGGCCCTAGTTTTGTCACACCTAGACTACTGTTCAGTAGTTTGGTCAGGTGCCACAAAGAGGGACTTGCAGTTGGCTCAGAACAGGGCAGCACAGCTGGCCCTTAAAAGTACACGGAGAGCTAACATTAATGACATGCGTGTCAATCTCTCATGGCTCAAAGTGGAAGAAAGATTGACTTCATCATTACTTGTTTTTGTAAGAGGTGTTGACAAGCTGAAGGTACCGAGCTGTCTGTTTAAAATACTCGGACACCCATGCATATCCCACAAGATATAACCCACATGCCACCAGAGGTCTCTTCAGAGTCCCCCAAGTCCAGAACAGACTATGGGAAGGACACAGTACTACATAGAGCCATGACTACATGGAACTCTATTCCACATCAGGTAACTGATGCAAGCAGCAGAATCAGATTTAAAAAGCAGGTAAAAATACACCTTATGGAACAACGGGGACTGTGAGGAGACACACAAAGGTACAGACACACGCATATGCACACATTGCGATATTGTTGTATTGTGGTATTGAACATAATGTGTTGTGGATATGTGGTGGAGTAGGGATGTTATATGATGTACTGTTTCATCTTTAGCTCATTCAGTACAAACATAGTTCCCTGTTTAATCTTTTTTATGTGTAATGTGGGTGCTTTAGTGTGTTTGGACCCCAGGAAGAGTCGCTGCTGCCCCATGATGCCTAAAATGGCCACTTTCATCATGATTTTCCCCAAAATTGGTTTGCAATACAAATTTAATAAGCATGTTAAACATTCTTCCTGTCACGTTCGTCGTAGAGAGGAGACCACGGCGCAGCGTGATTTGAATACATACTTATTTTAATAAAGAAATATACAAAACAACAAAACGAACGTGACCGCTATAAACAATGAGTGCAGACATGCAACACCACAAAGACAATAACCCACAAACCAAAACTGGCAAATGGCAACCTAAATAGGATCCCCAATCAGAGACAACGATAAACATCTGCCTCTGATTGGGAACCAATCCAGGCCACCATAGACCTACATATGTCTAGACTAGACACACTCACATAGACATACAAAAAACCCTAGACTAGACAAAAACAACACATACCACCCTCGTCACACCCTGACCTAACTAAAATAATAAAGAAAACAAAGAATACTAAGGTCAGGGCGTGACACTTCCTCCCAATAAAGTTATTATGTGAGAATTTCCAGAAACAATCTGAGACTACGCTGGCGTGGAATCACCCACTACAACACATCTATATAATCTTCCTCCTGTTTCCCTCCTTTTAGAACCACTCCCATCTTCCCCTGTTACTCTTCCGATAACAGCCACTCCCATCTTCCCCTGTTACTCTTCTGATAACAGCCACTCCCATCTTCCCCTGTTACTTTTCCAATAATAACCACTCCCATCTTCCCCTGTTACTCTTGCCTGATAACAGCCACTCCCATTTCCCTGTTTACTCTTCCAATTAAACAGCCTCCATCTTCCCCTGTTACTCTTTCCGATAACAGCCAATCCCATCTTCCCTGTTACTCTTCAATAACAGCCACTCCCATCTTCCCCTGTTACTCTTCCAATAACAGCCACTCCCATCTTCCCTGTTACTCTTCCAATAACAGCCACTCCCATCTTCCCCTGTTACTCTTCCAATAACAGCCACTCCCATCTTCCCCTGTTACTCTTCCGATAACAGCCACTCCCATATTTCCCTGTTTACTCTTTCGATAACAGCCACTCCCATCTTCCCCTGTTACTCTTCCTATAACAACCACTCCCATCTTCCCCTGTTACTCTTCCTATAACAGCCACTCCCATCTTCCCCTGTTACTCTTCCTATAACAGCCACTTCCCATCTTCCCCTGTTACTTTCCCAATAATAACCACTCCCATCTTCCCCTGTTACTCTTCCGGCATAACAGCCACTCCCATCTTCCCCTGTTACTTTCCCAATAATAACCACTCCATCTTCCCCGTTACCCTTCCTATAAACAACCATCTCCATCTTCCCCTGTTACTCTTCCTATAACAGCCACTCCCATCTTCCCCTGTTACTTTCCCAATAATAACCACTCCCATCTTCCCCTGTTACTCTTCCGATAACAGCCACTCCCATCTTCCCCTGTTACTTTCCCAATAATAACCACTCCCATCTTCCCCTGTTACCCTTCCTATAACAACCACTCCCATCTTCCCCTGTTACCCTTCCCTATAACAGCCACTCCCATCTTCCCCTGTTACCCTTCCTTTAACAGCACTCCCATCTTCCCTGTTACTTTCCCAATAAATAACACTCCCATCTTCCCCTGTTACTCTTCCTATAACAACCACTCCCATCTTCCCTGTTACTCTTCTATAACAGCCACTCCCATCTTCCCTGTTACTCTTCCTATAACAGCCACTCCCATCTTCCCCTGTTACTTTCCCAATAATAACCACTCCCATCTTCCCCTGTTACTCTTCCGATAACAGCCACTCCCATCTTCCCCTGTTACTTTCCCAATAATAACCACTCCCATTTCTTCCCTGTTACCCTTCCTATAACAGCCACTCCCATCTTCCCCTGTTACCTTCCGATAACAGCCATCCCATCTTCCCTGTTATCTTTCCCAATAATAACCACTCCCATCTTCCCCTG
This sequence comes from Salvelinus sp. IW2-2015, assembly GCF_002910315.2. Lineage (NCBI taxonomy): Eukaryota > Metazoa > Chordata > Actinopteri > Salmoniformes > Salmonidae > Salvelinus > Salvelinus sp. IW2-2015. The sequence goes on from NC_036855.1 coordinate 6,420,581, forward strand.
TTACTCTTCCGATAACAGCCACTCCCATCTTTCCCCTGTTACTCTTCCGATAACAGCCACTCCCATCTTCCCCTGTTACTCTTCTATAACAGCCACTGCCATCTTCCCCTGTACTTTTCCAATAATAACCACTCCATCTTCCCCTGTTACCCTTCCTATAACAGCCACTCCCATCTTCCCCTGTTACTTTTCCAATAATAACCACTCCCATCTTCCCCTGTTACTCTTCCGATAACAGCACTCCCATCTTCCCCTGTTTACTTTCTTCCAATAAGAACCACTCCCATCTTCCCCTGTTACCCTTCCTATAACAGCCACTCCCATCTTCCCCTGTTACTCTTCCAATAAGAACCACTCCCATCTTCCCCTGTTACCCTTCCTATAACAGCCACTCCCATCTTCCCCTGTTACTCTTCCAATAAGAACCACTCCCATCTTCCCCTGTTACCCTTCCTATAACAGCCACTCCCATCTTCCCCTGTTACTTTCCCAATAATAACCACTCCCATCTTCCCCTGTTACTCTTCCTATAAAGCCACTCCCATCTTCCCCTGGTTACTTTCCCAATAATAACCACTCCATCTTCCCCTGTTACTCTTCCGATAACAGCCACTCCCATCTTCCCTGTTACTTTCCAATAATAACCACTCCCATCTTCCCTGTTACCTTTCTATAACAGCCACTCCCATCTTCCCCTGTTACCCTTCCGATAACAGCCACTCCCATCTTCCCCTGTTACTCTTCCTATAACAGCCACTCCCATATTCCCCTGTTACTCTTCCAATAAGAACCACTCCCATCTTCCCCTGTTACCCTTCCTATAACAGCCACTCCCATCTTCCCCTGTTACTTTCCAATAATAACCACTCCCATCTTCCCCTGTTTACTCTTCTGATTAACAGCCACTCCCATCTTCCCCTGTTACTTTTCCAATAATACCACTTCCATCTTGTCCATGTAAGTAAACTCCTTCCATACTGAAGACAGCAGGGTGATGTTTGGCCCTAAAATGAAAAGTTCAGGTTCAGAGCTACAGAGATGTTTTCACTCTTCCTCCTGGTCATAAACTGTTCCTCTGGCAGACATCGCCTCTTACACCTCAGCTCAGATCATCAGAACAGATCGAATCCGTTCCACCCCAGGAGGATAATGTCTCCTTCTCTACTATTGACAAACTGGCTGTTGAAGTCCCGGGACAAGGATTCCAATGTGCATTCTATTAGTGGGATTCAGTTTGAAAGACGGTTGGGAGCTGCCTGGCCGGACCGGTGTTTTAGTGACTGAACGTCTTCCAGCTCTCCTCCCGCAGCGCTTGGAGAGCCAGAAGCAACACTTATCTCATGTTTCCACATTGGTCCTGGGAAACTTTTCTGTTTAAGCTGCGCTGCACCTTTCTGTTCGGAAAGCACAGGACGCTTGAAGAGCGTAGGAGACGTGTGTGTTGGTCTTGTGGGAGGATGGTTGTTTTTGTTTTAAGGGGAGGAGGAGGATGGGGATGGGGTGGGTGTGAGAGGACTGTCCGACAGCATCACCTGAATCACCTCACAGACAGACAGACACACACACAACACACACACACACACACACACACACACACACACACACACACACACACACACACACAAACACCATGACACATACACCATGCCATATGCACTCTGGCTCATGTGCTTCCCATTGACAGCACATTGAGAATAACGACAGAGGATCAGCAAAGGCCAGAGTCACACATGTGTAAATGAGTTCACCTCACAATTTATACTCCTATAGAAGTGAGTTATGAGCCAGGGTGATTCAAAAGCAGTAAAACATTGCCAGGTACTATAATATATTTCCAAAATTCCAACAGGAGTTGCTTTGCCCTCAGAGTGGAAAAGCCCTGAATGCATCTTTTCCCTTCTCCATAACAAAGTACCTTCAATCAGTCCCAGATACATCAGCTCAGTTCTGTTTTATACTCACACTACCCTACTAATATTAGTAGACATCGCAGAAGAATAGACACCGCAGAAGAAACCTCTAGTGGGCTAGAAAAGCCTGGGAAGAATGTCCATTCAGACCAGGAAGTAAATAGACAGAGCACATTAAATAATTAGGAGCTTAGCAGTGAGGGCCATGATGCCAGCAGCATGTCCACCATCACAGACAGACTCAGGTGGATGAGGACCAACTAGGTGTCTGGGAGATCAACTAGCTCTGATCAAACACATACATTTGACCAGACACTCTTATCCAGAGTGACTTACAGGAGCAATTAGGGTTAAGTGCCTTTCTCAAGGGTACATCAACACATTTTTCACCTAGTCAGTTGGGGGATTCGAACCAGCGACCATTCCGTTACTGGCCAAATGCTCTTAACCGCTAGGCTACCTGCCACCGCCCAAATTAATTCCTATAGGTCTTACAGGAGCGCTCCACTGCAAGATGATTGAACTGATACAAAGTTAAAGCAACTATTGGATCTCTCTCTGTATCTATGAGGCGTTTGTAACGCGGGGCTAACCGCGAACAGGCAGGTGAATGTACAGGCAGGTGTGAATGTACAGGCAGGTGTGAATGTACAGGCAGGTGTGAATGTACAGGCAGGGGTGAATGTACAGGCAGGGGTGAATGTAACAGGCCAGAGTCGTGAAAATTGTAACAGGCAATCGTGTGTAAATATCTCTTGAATCTGTTACAGCATGTTGGTGTGTATGTCTGAACAGGCAATGGTGGAAACTGAACCGCAAACGTTGAAATGTAACTCAAGGCCAAGAGGAGGTGTTAAAGCCAGTGTGACTGATTATAAATGATTATACAGCCATGGGGTTGATAACTTAGATTGATACAGGCAATGGTGAAATGTACAGGCAGGGGTGAATGTACAGGCAGGGGTGAATGTACAGGCAGGGGTGAATGCAGAAAGAGCAAATGTCAACATTTCAACGCTACTATGGGTCAGATGGACATACAGTACCTACAGTAATGTAGGTATTTAATAATGCAGTACCTACGGTAATGTAGGTATTTAATAATGCAGTACCTACGGTAATGTAGGTATTTAATAATGCAGTACCTACGGTAATGTAGGTATTTAATAATGTAGTACCTACGGTAATGTAGGCAGGGGAACGGGTCATGCGACTAAAGCTGAGATGGAGCTACAAATGTCTGCATATGAATGAGTGAAATATTGATTGTGCTAATGCTTTTGAACTGGCACATTTCATGCTCGGTGCTTGTATAGTCATTTGCTCTCACCTCAAACACGGGGCATGCATGTGTCAAAAAAAGGGAGAGAAAAAAACCTTGGTGGATGTTCCTGAATGCAAATGCATGCATGTATAACCTTTCAGCTGAGAGGCTCTCATCATTTAAGCGTTGACCTACACATAAATATGTTGTACAAGCCTTGAGTGGAGACAAATTCTGACACTCGTTAGCAATGAGGAGCCACAACTAGCGTCTGTTTAAAGGGCTAGAGGAGAGGAGGAGGTGAGGGAGGAGGTGAAGGAAGAGGAGAGGAGAAGACAAGAGAAAAAACATAGGCTCCTTATGAGGCAAAGCGAAGATGGACGAGAAGCCTTAGGCCCCAAAACAATCAATTGCAGATCAAGGAAAAACACTGTGGGTTCAATATTTTTTTTAATGGTGTATCTTAACATAGTTATTAGACACATTAAAACACACTTTTTTTCACCTTTATTTAACCAGGTAGGCCAGTTGAGAACAAGTTCTCATTTACAACTGTGACCTGGCCAAACAACACAGAGTTACACATGGGATAAACAAACGTACAGTCAATAACACAATAGAAAAGTATATATACAGTGTGTGCAAATGTAGTAAGATTGGGGAGGTAAGGCAATAAATAGGCCATAGTGGCGAAATAATGACAATTTAGAAATTAAACTCTGGAGTGATAGATGTGCAGAAGTTGTGCAAGTAGAGACACTGGGGTGCGAAGGAGCAAGATACATAAATAACAGTATGGGGATGAGGTAGTTGGGTGGGCTATTTACAGCTGTTCTGACAGCTTATGCTTAAAGTTAGTGAGAGAGATATAAGTCTCCAGCTTCAGTGATTTTTGCAATTCCCTCCAGTCATTTGCAGCAGAGAACTGGAAGGAAAGGCGGCCAAAGGAGGAGTTGGCTGGCTGCTGGTGCGCGTGCTACGGGTGGGTGTTGCTATGGTGACCAGTGAGCTGAGATAAGGCGGGGATTTACCTAGCAAAGACGTATAGATGAGCTGGAGCAAGGGGGTTTGGCGACAAATATGTAGCGAGGGCCAGCCAACGAGAGCATACAGGTCACAGTGGTGAGTAGTATATGGGGCTTTGGTGACAAAACGGATGGCACTGTGATAAATTACATCCAATTTGCTGAGTAGAGTGTTGGAGGCTATTTTGTAAATCACATCGCCGACGTCAAGGATCGGTCAGTTTTACGAGGGTATGTTTGGCATCATGAGTGAAGGATGCTTTGTTGCGAAATAGGAAGCCGATTCTAGATATAATTTTGGATTGGAGATGCTTAATGTGAGTCTGGAAGGAGAGTTTACAGTCTAACCAGGCACCTAGGTATTTGTAGTTGTCCACATATTCTAGGTCAGAACCGTCCAGAGCATTGATGCTAGACGGGCGGGCGGGTGCGGCAGCGATCGGTTGAAGAGCATGCATTTAGTTTTACTTGCATTTAAGAGCAGTTGGAGACCACGGAAGGAGTATTGTATGGCATTGAAGCTCGTCTGGAGGTTAGTTAACACAGTGTCCAAAGAAGGGCCAGAAGTATACAGAATGGTGTCGTCTGCGTAGAGGTGGATCAGAGAATCACCAGCAGCATAAGCAACATCATTGATGTATACAGAGAAGAGAGTCGGCCAGAGAATTGAACTTTGTGGCACCCCCATAGAGACTGTCAGAGGTCCGGACAACAGGCCCTCCGATTTGACACACTGAACTGTATCTGAGAAGTAGTTGGTGAACCAGGCGAGGCAGTCATTTGAGAAATCAAGGCTGTTGAGTCTGCCAATAAGAATGTGGTGATTGACAGAGTCGAAGCCTTGGCGAGGTCGATGAATACGGCTGCACAGTAGTGTCTTTTATCGATGGCTATCCGATGCTAATGCAGCACGCAACAGGATGTATTTGTGCTGGTCAAGGGCAGTCAGGTCTGGAGTGAACCAAGGGCTATATCTGTTCTTAGTTTTAAATTTTTTGAATGGGGCATGCTCATTTAAGATATTGATGAAAGCATTTTTAAAGAATAACCAGGCATCCTCTACTAACGGAATAAGGTCAATATCCTTCCAGGATACCCGGGCCAGGTGGATTAGAAAGGCCTGCTCGCTGAAGTGTTTTAGGGAGCGTTTGACAGTGATGAGGGGTGGTCGTTTGACCGCAGACCCATTACGGATGCAGGCAATGAGGCAGTGATTGCTGAGATCCTGGTTGAAGACAGCAGAGGTGTATTTAGAGGGCAGGTTGGTCAGGATGATATCTATGAGGGTGCCCGAGTTTACGGATTTAGGGTTGTACCTGGTAGGTTCCATGATCATTTGTGTGAGATTGGGGGCATCTATCTTAGATTGTAGGACGGCCGGGGTGTTAAGCATATCCCAGTTTAGGTCAACTAACAGTACAAACTCTGAAGATAAATGGGGGGGGCAATTAATTCACATATGGTTACCTGGGCACAGCTCGTGGCTGAGGGGGGTCTTTAACAAGCGGTAACATTGAGAGACTTATTTCTGGAAAGGTTGATTTTTAAGAGCAGAAGCTCGAACTGTTTGGGCACAGACCTGAATAGTAAGACAGAACTCTGCAGGCTATCTCTGCAGTAGATTGCAACTCCACCCCCTTTGGCAGTTCTATCTTGGCGGAAAATGTTGTACAACCTGTTCCACTCAAGGACGTTATCATTGAATATTCAACGAAACCAAACCTGTCTTAAAATACAGCATAATCATAATCAAGTCTACCTGCAGTGCAATTTTTCTATTGTCTGTGATTGGTTGGATTGGGCCTCAGTATTGTAGAGCTAGTTGTAGGACCCAGGGTGGTGAGCATGGATGACATCACATAGAGGTTTGTATCCTCTGAGTGGTTCAGCGGTAAATCAAAATGAAATCAAATCAACATTTAACCGTCACGTACACAGTTTACAGCAAGTATAAATGATACAAGCTCCCTCAAAAGTACAAATATCAGTATCAATGTAATAATATATATATTTTTAAATTGTAATAGTAGGAGAAAGAAGTATGCATAGTAATATAACTAATATGCATTCACTAACCAGTAGGATATACAGTATAAATAATGATTCTGCTATGTCAGGTATGACAGTATTTACAAATATAAAGTGAACAGTGTCTTGGTTGCGCAGTTGAATAAATAGAATATAAATAGAACAGTAGCGTAATGGAACCACAGTCAATCATGGTGTCCATCCCATCACCGTCCTCTCTAACTACCCACAGGGCATTAACCCTTCCCCTACGTCCCCCGTCGAAATATACACAACAAAGTACGCTTCCCTGGGACCAACCTGAGCCAGAGTGTCAGCAATATCGGGTCCAAACCATCTGGGCTCTCCCCAGCTGAGTGCCCCTACTCTGGGGCCCGCCAGGCCCATCAATCTCCCTGGGCCGGGCTGTGGGAAGGAAGGCCCCTTTCAAAACCAGCGCAGGCAGTAGTATAGTGGAGGGGAAAATGTACATGGACACCAGGCAGCAACCCCCCCAGCCCTATCCCAGCCCTGTCCCAGCTGCAGTGAAAACAAATGGGCAGGAAGCAGCTGTGGGTGGGTGGTTTAACTCTGGTGATATTGGGGGGAGGAGGGGGGGGGCTGCTTCAGGTGGGGCAGACATAAAATAAGGAGGAAGAAGAAGAAGAGAGGGAACCCTGAAACAATAAACCATCTGAAGAAGAGAGGAGGAAGAGGTGGAGGAGGAGGAGGTGGAGGAAGAAGTGGAAGAGGAAGAGGAGGAGTAGGAGGAGGAAGATGAGGAAGAGAAGGAGGAGGAATAGGAGACTGAGGAGGAAGATGAGGAAGAGGAGAATGATTTATTAGGATGCTCATTATCCAATGCCAATGGCAACAGCTAGTCTTACTGGGGTCCAACACATAATGAAAAATATATTTGAGACACAACACTTGACATACAGTACCAGCCAAAGGTTTGGACACACCTACTCATTCAAGGGCTTTTCTTTGTGGAATAATAGTGAAGACATCAAAACTATGAAATAACACATATGGAATCATGTAGTAACCAAAAAAGTGTTAAACAAATCAAAATATATTCTATATTTGAGGTTCTTCAAAGTAGCCACCCTTTGCCTTGATGACAGCTTTGCAACCTCTTGGCATTCTCTCAAGCAGCTTCATGAGGAATGCTTTTCCGACATTCTTGAAGGAGTTCCCACATATGCTGAGCACTTGTTGGCTGATTTTCCTTCACTCTGCGATCCAACTCATCCCAAACCATCTCATTTGGTTTGAGGTTGGGTGATTGTGGAGGCCAGGTCATCTGATGTAGCACTCCATCACTCTCCTTGGTCAAATAGCCCTTACACAGCCTGGAGGTATGATTTGGGTCATTGTCCTTTCGAAAAACAAATGATAGTCCCAATAAGCGCAAATCAGATAGGATGGCATATCGCTGCAGAATGCTGTGGTAGCTGTGCTGGTTAAGTGTGCCTTGGATTCTAAATAAATCACTGACAGTATCACCAGCAAAGCACCCCCACACCATCACACCTCCTCATCCATGCTTCACGGTGGGAACCACACATGCGGAGATCATCCATTCACCTATTCTACGTCTCACAATGACATGGCGGATGGAATAAAAAATCTCACATTTGGACTCATCAGACCAAAGGACCGATTTCCACCGGTCTAATGTCCATCGCTGGTGTTACTTCTTCTTATTGGTGTCCTATAGTAGTGGTTTCTTTGCAGCAATTCAACCATGAAGGCCTGATTCACGCAGTCTCCTCTGAACAGTTGATGTTGAGATGTGTCTGTTACTTGAACTCTGTGAAGCATTTATTTGAACTGCAATCTGAGGTGCAGTTTAACTTTAATATATGTATAATCTGCAGCAAAGGTAATGGTGGGTCTTCCTTTCCTGTGGCAGTCCTCATGAGAGACAGTTTCATCACAGCGTTTGAAGTTTTTTGCAACTGCACTTTAAGAAACGTTCAAAGTTCTTGAAATTATCCGCATTGACTGACCTTCATGTCTTAAAGTAATGATGGACTCGTTTCTCTTTGCTTATTTGAGCTGTTGTTGCCATTATATGGATTTTTACCAAATAGGGCTATCTTCTGTATACCACCCATACTGTGTCAGAACACAACTGATTGGTGCAAATGCATTAAGAAGGAAAGAAATTCCTTAACTTTTAAGAAGGCACAACTGTTATTTGAAATGCATTCCAGGTGACTACCTCATGAAGCTGGTTGAGAGAATGCCAATAGTTTGCAAAGCTGTCATCAAGGCAAAGGGTGGCTACTTTGAAGAATTTCAAATATAAAATATATTTTGATTTGTTTAACACTTTTTTGGTTACTAAATTATTCCATATGTATTATTTCATAGTTTTGTCTTCACTATTATTCTACAATGTAGAAAATAGTTTTAAAAAATAAAGAAAAAACCTTGAATGAGTAGGTGTGTCCAAACTTTTGACTGGTACTGTACATTTAAAGGAGGAGGAGGAGAAAGAGGTATGAGTGAGGAACACTAATGTAAGAGAAAGAGATGGGGGGGGCAATGTGCATGGGGTCGGTGATGGTGATGAATGAGAGACTGTCTCCTGACGGAGGAGAGGGGGTTTCATCTTCATCTAAAGAGGAGAGAGGGTGGTGACTTAACCAGGGCAAGCTGTTCTCGACTTTGGGGAGACAGGGCTGCCTCTGTCATGCAGCCTGGTTCTTCTTCACAGATGTTCTCATGTTACCAAGGTGACCGAGCACTGTCATATGGACAACACATGAGGATGGATCACGCACACACAAAGTCATATTTGTGGTGGACGTTGTGCTTGCCTTGGCAACCATCTTAGGGCTGTCCCTCTATGGGCAAGTGGGGGAGGAGTCATCTCTATGGGGCGTGTTATTCAGTGTGATGTGGGCGAGTCAGATGTGTGTGACAGCTCCTCCTGCTGCAGACTCTTGGTTCACACATCCTGCAGCATCACCTTTACACAATGAGCCATCTGGGGTACCAGCTCCCTGAACGCAGCTCTCCAATCAAACTCCAGATTCACGGCTTACAACCAGGAAGAAACAACAGCACAACCAATCTACACAGGGATAGAACAAATTGACATTTAAAGACTGATTCGTCAAAATTGTGTTTGATCAGATGGTATTGGAGCGGTTGGTGGAATAAGGGTTTTTAGGCTGCAGTTCCTCCTCCGAGGCAGCAGAGGGCAGTTTAACCTCTGTGCCGTGGTCTTGGTATCATCCACAGTGCTCAGATTCAAGTCGTCTTTGGTATTTTCCAATTCCTTTCAACAGAAACAGATATGGCTTGAAAAATGTGTTTCAATATTTGAATAAGCTATTCCATTTTATGGATTTGGCCAAAGGGAAATGAAATGACAGTCAACTTAAAGACAAGGCCATGAGATAAGCTCAAAGATAAAACATTCATTCAGGAAACATATCTACTGTGTAATTCTTAGAAGAAGTCGTCTTTGGCACTAATACTGTTGTCATGCACATTTCTGATAATATCCCATTTTAAATGGGGGGCAGCATAGAAAATACATAACTGTACATGATAAACCAGTACATTTCCCTCCCCTGTCCTCTTCAATGGACCAATCAGTAGGAGTGACCATTGAATGCTTTATTAGTCTAAATCTGGGGCTTGGAGTTCATTTGAACCCAGATAGCAACAGCCATAACTGGGTTAATCCTTACAGGGGGGTGAGGGGTAGGACACGACGGGTGTATGGGGGAGCAAATTAAAAGGAGCAGACATCAAGGCCACGTTTCCCTAATCAGAAGAGGAGAAGTGAGACCCCAGGCAAGGCAATTTAGCCGAACAAGACAGAACAGAAGAAGAGAGGAAACGGCCTGCGAGTCACTTTTTGACCTTTAAGCCCATCTGATGAATTTCTGGTAATTAAGCCGTTTGATTGGCTCAAATTAACGATCTGGATAACTGCCCTTTAAAGGCTGTTTACTTCTCTGTAAATCGAGCCTTTCTGCATCTTTTGTTTTTAATGTAACCTTTATGGAAATTACTACACGCACCAAAAGCTTTCATCTAACATCTCTGCTCCAGTTCAGAGGGAAGAGGGGAGAGGGCTGTTAAAGACTTGTACACCACCCAAGATAATACCTTGTTAAAATAACACATTTAAATAACACATGGAGAGTATACCCATTGAGCACAGACATCAATTCAATGTCTATTCTACGTTGGTTCAACATCATTCCATTGCTTCAACCAGTGTGCCCAGTGTCTGAAATCGGTTCACACCGTATGCCCATGTTGGTGTGGGCTCTCTCTCTCTCTCTCTCTCTCTCTCTCTCTCTCTCTCTCTCTCTCTCTCTCTCTCTCCTGTCTCTTATACACATCTAGATGTGTATAAGAGACAGCTCTCTCTCTCTCTCTCTCTCTCTCTCTCTCTCTCTCTCTCTGTCAGGCTGAAGTTCCTTCCTCTCCTGGGGGGCAGCTCCAGACGTGCTGTGGTGGAGGAGATTACACAGAAAAAAACAACCACTCAAGCCTTTCTGTCGCTAGCATACTGTAATTTCATTTACAGGATTATTCAACCTCATGCGATATTCAGCAAGCGCACATGCACACGCACATGCACACACACACACACATCTCTACTCCATCATATCACACCCTTTACTTTCTCCCAACGAAGTCACACATCCTCGGCGAAAACTTTTCTCCCCCTAACCCATGGCTGACCCCCTCAGCAAATATAGATTTCCCATTTTCTGAAACTGCCAAAACCATCACCCAGGGGATGTTCCACATTAAGCCAAAGAATGGGCGACTGTGAAATGTGTTGCTGTACTTCCAGACACGTGAGCAAATACTTTTGTGTGTCCGCTTAAATGAGTTCCTCCACTGCAAAGTCATTTGGGAATGGATCAGTGCGGCATTAGCCATTGCTTTAAAAGCATGGCCATGATTGAGTGTGGAAACAAAAGAGGCTTCCAATAATTGCAACAATATTGCCTCTAGATCCTAATGTAATTTTGTCACATTGTTAAAAAAATTCAGACAATATGACAACACACTCAGTCCCCCGCCTCCAGACTTAATCATGCATGAGTGTGTGTGTGGAGGGGCTGGTAAATATCTTTATTTGTGGACGGCTTTTGCCTTACATTTGCACATGTCGGTCTTCCTAGATGACTTGCCCAATGCTCCGAAGTCCCAGGAGCTGGATGGTCATCTAGGAATAATATTCATGATTCAATTGTCTGTGTTGGCATGTTTAAGTATGTGTGTATCAGTGGCGGTTGGTGACGTTTAAGATGAGGGAGGATTATAATTTATTTTATGAGCATGGCCTTATTTCTATTACTGTAAGGAAAGACGCTGGTAGAGACAAGAAGCAGGTACAGGTAATAGCAACGACAGGACAGCGTCTGGAACACATAAGGACAATAATGCTGACACAGGGAACATACGGGGGAGCAGACCATTATAGACGGGGCAATCAACAAAGGGAAGGGGTCCAGCTTGGTCCAATGAGCGCTGATGCGCGTAATGATGGTGTCAGGTGTGCGTAATGAAGGGAAGCCTGGAGCCCTCGAGTGCCAGAGAGGGAGAGCGGGAGCAGGAGTGACAATTACAGCATATTGGATGACGGTCGTTCATATTCCATTCACCCAGTTCAATGTAACATCGATAGGATTAGGCTACTACATGATACTCAAAATTGTCCTATACCCATCATGAGGTTGCTACAACCTAGCTTATGAATGAAAGTTTACAACGTAAGTGCACACAGGTCGAGAGAAAATGTTGAGTAATCAAGGGGTGCGTTCGTAAATTCACTCTGGCTATCTACTCCGATTTCAGAGCACTCTCGTCTGTGCCAGAATGTAGAATATATGATGAATTTATGAAAGCACAACACATTAGTCCAACAATTGCAAACGAGATATTCTATTGGAAAAAATTCAGTTATGTTTATCACTGTTTTGTTCTGTTTGCTTCCGTTTAAGAAAAATGTTAATCAGAATCGGCAGATTGAATACACCCCTGATCACACGCAAACACTGTTCGCTTTTATAGATACAGGATGATCCCTTTGATCGTTGTATAAGTACTTCTCGGATCTATCTACGAGCACTCATCCTCTCACCTTTATCCTTTGCAGTGCACAACACATCAGCTGTTAGTGACCAGGTGAAAAAACCTTTCCAAGCCAAACCTTCATATTATGACCGCTAACCACTACACACAGCCTACATCGTTGTCACGTCTTAGTCAACATAGCTACTAGAACTAACGCCTTAGTAAACCCGCTACATGCAGTACAGTCTAGCATCAGCAGCAAGCAGTTTACCAGTTACACCAGTGGACCCTGGTGCCAATAAATGTATAAAACCAAAAGCTTACCTTGACTAAGAAGAGTTCTGGTGTTGGATAGTCATAGCCAGCTAGCTAACATAGCATCCATCTCTGTTTTAGCCAGTTGATTGAGTAGGCTAAACTAGCTAGCTGCATTCGATGCTAGCTAAGTAAGTGAAAGTGAAAAAAATACATACTACGAAGTATAGCTAGCTTTCTCTCTCTCTCTCTTGCGTCTCCTTAATTTTGGAAGAAATTCATTTGTTCAGAACTGTTCAAATATTGTCTTTCTATATCTTTGAGTCAACTACTCACCACATGTTATGCACTGCAGTGCTAGCTAGCTGTAGCTTATGCTTTGAGTACTAGATTTATTTTCTGATCCTTTGAGTGGGTGGACAACATCAGTTCATGCTGCAAGAGCTCTGATAGGTTGGAGGACGTCCTTCAGAAGTTGTCATAATTACTGTGTAAGTCTATAGAAGTGGGTGAGAACCAAGAGCCTCTTATGTTTTGTATTGAAGTCAATGCACCCAGTGGAAGACAGAAGCTAGCTGTCCTCCTGCTAGACCATGGTGCTACCCTACAGAGTGCTGCTGTGGTTACTGTAGACCTTCATTGCAAAACATTGTGTTTCAATAAATTATTTGGTGACGTGAATATATTTAGTACAGTTATATCTAAAACGTATAACTTTTAAAAAATGATCCTCCCTTTCCTCCTCTGAGGAGCCTCCACTGGTGTGTATGCATACAGTGTGTGTGGTGTGTGTATGTGTGTGTGTGTGTGTGTGTGTGTATGTGTGTGTGTGTGTGTGTTGTGTGTGTGTGTGTGTGTTGTGTGTGTGTGTGTGTGTGTGTGTGTGTGTGTGTGTGTGTGTGTGTGTGTGTGTGTGTGTGTGTGTGGTGTGTGTGTGTGTGTGTGTGTGTGTGTGTGTGCATGAAAGTGTAATTAAGCAGCATAGGCCCATGGCTCTGGAGCTTCTCAGTAGTGGTCTCCAGTGGAAGTCGACACTACAGAGAATACATCTCATGCCTGACCTGGCTGACAAACACACACATACCCTGTCAACCTGGAACTAACGTCAACATCTCCAAAGCAAAGTACCTAAACTAGATGTGACATACTGTACCTCATTCAAAGAAACACCAACGTATAACACACATAATATAAAGACCTCTCTCTGTGCTCTCCTGCGTGGGCCTCCTGTTGAAACCGTCATGACACTGATCATAATTCTGTCAGGTGAGGTGTCCGTGAACCCAGAAAGGTTTTCCCTCATCCATCTCTCTGTAACTCAAACACTGTGACACATGACCTTGGAGTGTGACTGCTCTGTAGCAGTTCTGTACCATGTCCCCTGTCTCCTCCAAAAGTCACATAGCGATAGGTATTTATAGCCCTGTAAACAGGCCAAATAGCACCGGCTCCACTACTGTACAGGAGACAGCCATCTGAAGCTCATTACGCCTGTGTCACATCGCACACTGGAACCAAATGGAGGTGCTTGCCGCGCCGCGCCGCGATAGAGAGAGGTGTTTAAGTCTCCCAGGTGTGTCGCGGTACTAGACTAGAGAGCCTGAGATGGAGGGAGGGAGAGTTCACTCAAGGGTCTGTCTGCAGAGAATCTATAAAGAAAACGAGAACTGCAACCCCAAAATGGACATATCTGAATGATCATTTATGTATTTGAATAAGGTTGATAAGGAAAATACAGTGGATGATGGAAATGCTGGACGAACCTAACTGGGAGACAAAATGAATGAAATGTGAATATATTGCAGCTGTAGAGATTGCCATACTGTAGCTGGTGTTATGTGGTGACGGATAATTGGTGTCACGGATCTGGAAATGGTGGCCTTGTGAAAACAGATGCAAGAGGGTGACAAATCAGAGGAAACAGTGTGGTCAGAGGCTGACCAGAATTTCAACCACATTATCAAACTGAATTAACAATGAAAGGAATTTTGACCAAGCTGACCAGGTAGAAAGACAATCTACCAGTAAAGCCAAAACGTGCTTTAGTTATGGAGTATGGTGGCCATTGACAGCATGTGCTTTGTAGGAAACTAAACTAGAACACAAAGGAACACAAACATCCACTTGGGGAAAGCCATCAGTCTTCTCCCAGGCAGTCTCCTGTGTGTTCCACCTGAGTTGAACAGCATTTGCTTCACAGTCACACTCCCTTTGACTGGCATGAAAAGCAAGAGGAGGGATGGGAGGGAGGGCAGGTAGGGAGAGGGGATGGGAGTATGAAAACGGAAGGATGGAGGGAGGGAGGGAATTCCCTCAGCAGTTGTTATTGATTCTGGTTTTACGGCCGGATAGTTTAGTGCCGTTTACAAAACAGAACAGATGCAGCCAGTGAGCAAAAAGGTAAACAATTGCTGTCTTGGCGGGCTGCCAAATCCCCGGCCTAAATGCACACTGAAGTGAATTTCCCCTTTGGGTTGCACTTATTGCCACTTCATTTCCTCAGCGCTCACTCTCCCTCTCTCCGTCATCAGAGTGGGGTGCAGGGGCTTGACAGCTGGTCGTCTTCTGTCCCTCTTTGACCAATGAGGCCCACCTCTACCTGAAAGAGGCTAGTAGCCTGGTGGTTAGAGTGTTGGGCGAGTAACTGAAAGGTTGCTGGTTTGAATCCCCGAGCTAACAAGGTAAAACAATCTATTGATGTGCCCTTGAGCAAGGCACCTTATTTGCTCCTCTGGATAAGAGAGAATCTGCTAAATTACTGAAATGTACTACCTAACAGAGCTGTTAGTGAGGGGAATTGCATGTGTCTGACATGGCCGAAAACCAATTATTACATACTTTCTTGTAAATCATGCTAGACTCTGTTGGGAATGGTCAATCATGCAATCATTTAAGAATTTACCCACTGATTTAATTTCCTCTCTCTCTCTCTGTCTCTCTCATTTGCTCACTAGCTCTCTCTTACTCGCTCCCCATCTCTCTCCCTCCCTCTCTCTGCCTCCTCTCCCCCGCCTGAGATGTGAGTACAGGGTGTGTGTGTGTGTGCGTGTGTGTGTGTGTGCGTGTGTGCGTGTTGTTGCTGGTGATGCAAGCTCCAGTTCTGTCTAGAGAGAGAGAGGGATTCAAAATTCAAAAGCCCATTGACAAGTTTATCATGCATGTAAGATCGCCGGGTGCTATTCTCCGCAGACTGGCACTGACAGAACAACAAAGGTCCATCAGTGTGTTGGAGGCAGAGATCCACAAAGATGCAGATGTTAACCGCAGTGCCCAGGGACTCTCTCACTCCTACATCAAGCTGGGTTCCTGTCATCCCTTCGCCTATCTCCCAACATATCCTAAAAGTTGGGATGGTGTGTGTGTGTGGTACGTCTAAGCTTCACTCTCATGACAGTTTAAGAGGGGTTTACAGCAGGCGCTGCTCTCCAGGCGCTGTTTGGCCCCCTGTGCGGGGGTGGCAGGGTCAGAGCGGCGCTAGGGGCCCAGAGAGGACCGCCCGCAGGGCCCCGTGACGGCTGGGTCCCGCTCCGTCAGTCGCGGCCCGCTGCTCAACCAGACAGCCTTATTATGGGTGACTCCCAATGACCCCCCCTCGGGCCCCTTGGGCCCCCTGTGGCCCTCATGGCCCCTGGACTGCCAGAAGCACAGTCTTTCTGAGCCCCAGCAGGGGCCATTTGCCCTTCATAGGGGGGAAAAGTGGCAAGTTTTGATATCTCGATTAAGCTGCTTTGGGAAAGGGAGGGGGTGGGTGTTGTGCCCATGCTAGGGCTGCTGTCAGCTCTCTCCTTGTGCTCTATAGCCAATCAGCTCAGAAGGACTTATTGTCTGGAAACATTTCATTACAGGACACTTGTTTTGGTCCCTGAACGTGTTCTTGGACCCCCAAGGACTCCATACAGTAGCAGAGTGTTATGCTGTCTGTCGGTGCTCTCTCTCTCTATAAGCCCAGCCTTTCTACACTCCCATTCAAAAGAAGGTGCTGGAATAATTGAATACTTTGTTGATATCCTTGAGCTTAACAAGAGTGATGCGCAAAAGCTATTGTCACCAATTCGAGGAAATGGAACTTGACATACATGCACGAACACTCAAACATGCACAAGTGTCATGTTTATTCTAGCTGTAATTTTATCAGACCCAGAGTTCAGAGACAATGGAGCATAGCTGGGGGAACTCACTACATCTCTCTCTCTCACTCTCTCTCACTCTCTCTCTACATACACATACAGACACACTTGCTTTTGAAAGAAAATGTTTAACAAATTGTCCATTAAAGCCACCCACTGAACTTGCTTCCCGACTCTCACCGCACTCGCTACAATCAGCATTTGTGGGTTCGATTACAAGCTCAAAATGACCAGAAATAAAGACCTTTCTTGTGCAACTCATCAGTCTATTCTTGTTCTGAGAAATGAAGGCAAATCAACGGTGAAGAGGTGACTGCGGGATGCCGGCCTTCTTGGAAGAGTTGCAAAGAAAAAGCCATATCTCAGACTGGCCAATAAAAATAATAGATTAAGATGGGCAAGAGAACACAGACACTGGACAGAGGAACTCTGCCTAGAACGCCAGCATCCCGGAGTCGGCTGTTGATGTTGAGACTGGTGTTTTGTGGGTACTATTTAATGAAGCTGCCATTTGAGGACTTGAGGCGTCTGTTTCTCAAACTAGACACTCTAATGTACTTGTCCTCTTGCTCAGTCGTGCACCGGGGCCTCCCACTCCTCTTTCTATTCTGGTTAGAACCAGTTTGCGTTGTACCAGATCTTCAGTTTCTTGGCAATTTCTCGCATGGAATAGCCTTCATTTCTCAAAACAAGAATAGACTGACGAGTTTCAGAAGAAAGGTCTTTATTTCTGGCCATTTTGAACCCACAAATGCTGATGCTCCAGATACTCAACCAGTCTAAACAAGGCCAGTTTTATTGCTTCTTTAATCAGAACAACAGTTTTCAGCTGTTCTAACATAATTGCAAAAGGGTTTTCTAATGTGATCAATTTGCCTTATAAAATGATAAACTTGGATTAGCTAACACAACATACCATTTGAACACAGGAGTGATGTTTGCTGATAATGGGCCTCTGTACGCCTATGTAGATATTCCATAAAGAATCTGCCGTTTCCACTTACAGTAGTCATTTACAACATTAACAATGTCTACACTGTATTTCTGATGAATTTGTTGTTATTTTTATGGACAAAAAAATAGTTTTTCTTTMAAAAACAAGGACATTTCTAAGTGACCCCAAACTTTTGAAAGGTAGTGTATATACACGCACACGCGTACACGTGCACACAAGCACAAATGCACACACGCACGCACGCACATGCACAAAATCATCAACATGTATTGAACTCATCTTTACTAATGCAACAGAAATTTGCTTTAAAGCAGTATCCAAATCCATTGGCTGTAGTGATCACAATATAGTAGCCATATCTAGGAAAACCAAAGTTCCAAAGGCTGGGCCTAATATAGTGTATAAGAGATCATACTAGAAGTTTTTTAGTAAATGCTGACCGTGACACATTTATGAAATTGCTTATTCCAGTTACTAATAAGCATGCACCCATTAAGAAATAGTGACTGTAACAACTGTTAAATCCCCTTGGATTAATGAGGAATGGTTGAGAGGGATGAGGCAAAATATATGGCAAATAAGTCTAGCAGCACAACTGATTGGCAAACGTACTGCAAATTTAGAAATCATGTGACTAAACAAGAATAAAAAGAAGAAGAAACTATACTATGAAACAGAGATAAAATATGTAAAGAATGATAGTAAAAAGCTTTGGAGCACCTTAAATGAAATCAGATGACTCATTCATCACAAATATTGCTAACTACTTTAATAATTTTTAACTTAGGCATGACATGACAGCAACACATGCCAACAATACACATTCAAGTATAACTGACCAAATTATGAAATAAAAGCCTTGCAATTTTGAAATCCGTAAAGTGAGTGTGGAAGAGATGAAAAAAATTATTGTTGTCTAAAAGACGATGACAAGCCACCGGGGTTTGACAACTTGGATGGAACATTTCTGAGGATAATAGCAGAAAATATTACCACATCTTCAATTTAAGTCGACTAGAAAGTGTTTGCTCTTAAGCATGGAGGGAAGCAAAAGTCATTCTGCTACCCAAGAATAGTAAAGCCCCCTTTACAGGCTCAAATAGCCGACCAATCAGCCTGTTACCAATCCTTAGTAAACTTTTGGAAAAAATGGTGTTTGACCAGATACAATACTATTCAACAGGAAACAAATTGACAACATACTTTCACCACGCTTATACGGAAGGACATTAAATATTAAAGTGTAGCACTTACACAAATTACTGATGATTGGCTGAGAGAAATTGCTGATAAAAAGATTGTGGGGGCTGTTTTGTTAGACTTCAGCACAGCTTTTGACATTATCAATTATAGTCTGCTGCTGGAAAAACGTATGTGTACGGCTTTACACTCCCTGCCATATTGTGGATAAAGAGTTACCTGTCTAACAGAAAACAGAGGGTGTTCTTTAATGGAAGCCTCTCCAACATAATCCAGGTAGAATCAGGAATTCTCCAGGGTAGCTGTCTAGGCCCCTTACTTTTTTCAATCTTTACTAATGAGTAAAGCCAGTGTACCTTTGTATGAGGATGACAAAACACTATACACGTCAGCTACCACAGCGACTGAAATGCCTGCAACACTTAACAAAGAGCTGTAGTTAGTTTCAGAATGGGTGGTAAGGAATAAGTTACTTCTACATATTTCAAAAACTAAAAAGCATTGTATTTGGGACAAATCATTCACTAAACCCTAAACCTCAACCAAATCTTGTAATGAATAATATGGACATTTTGCAAGTTGAAGTGACTAAACTGCTTGGAGTAACCCTGAACTGTAAACTGCCATGTTGTAAACATGTTGATATAACAATAGCTAAGTTGGGGAGAGGTTTGTCCAAAATAAAGCGCTGCTTTGCCTTCTTAACAACATTACCAACAAGGCAGGTCCTACAGGCCCTAGTTTTGTCGCATCTGGACTAGTGTTCAGTCGTGTGGTCAGGTGCCACAAAGAGGAACTTAGGAGAATTACAATTGGCCCATAAAAGTACACAGAGAGCTAACATTAATGATATGCATGTCAATCTGTCATGGCTCCAAGTGGAGGAGAGATTGACTTCATCACTACTTGTTTTTGTCTCTTCACAAGTCCAGAACCGACTATGGCAGGCACACAGTACTACATAAAGCCATGACTACATGGAACTCTATTCCACATCAAGTAACTGATGCAAGCAGTAGAATCAGATTTAAAAAACAGATAAAAATACACCATATGGAACAGCAGAGACTGTGAAGACACACACACCACACCACACACACACACACAACACACACACACACACACACACACACACACACACACACGCGCGCACACACACACCACACAACACACACACACACACAACACACACACAACACAACACACACACACACACACACACACACACACACACACACAACACACACACACACACACCACACACACACACAGGAACAGACAAAACGCATACGGACACAAAACGCTAGCACACACACTCTACACATACACTCTACACATACGTACATTGTAATATTGATGCATGGTGGTATTATACATTTTGTTTTGTAGATATGTAGTGGTGTTATAATGTTATATGATGTACTGTTTTATCTTTTGTTTTATGTGTAATTTAAGTGTCTTAATGTGTTTGGACCCCAGGAAGAGTAGCTGCTGCCTTGGCAACAACTAATGGGAATCCATAATGAATACAAATACACACACACACACACACACACACACACGCACACAAACACAGAAGGCACGCACACACACAAACGCGCACACACACACGTACATGTGTACAAATAAGGAAGACTCAGTCAGAGTCATTAACATCAGCAAACAAGCCTTTGCTAGGTGTGAACCCACAGCTCTTTAACCAGGCCTTCTTGGGAGTGTGCAGTCCGCAGAATGAGAAGTAGCAGCCATAAACAGAGAGCATATAAACCCCTCCGTTCTCCCCGCTCTCCCTGCTGTAATTACACAGTTGCATGCGTCAGCACGGCCCAACTGACCGCGTGTATAATCTCAGGCACAGATATGATCTAGTGAGGAGCAGCTCCTATTAAATATTAACAAACACCATTCCCAAGTCGCCTCAATCCCCAAAAGGAAGCCTCTGCGACTATCTCTTCTGCTACTGAAGCGCTCTCACTACTGAATAAGCTGGGTGCGCTTTGACAGGAGTGAGTTCAAAGAGCGAGGGAAGGAGGGAAGGGGGAAAGAGGAGAAGGGGAATATGCTTACTATACATGTTCAAACCCCTCTGTATACCTCTATAGGGCATGGAACAAGTCACCTTATGGGAGAAATATTGGGAACTGGGAATGAAATTCAAATCTAGGGGAGCATGCAGGATTGTTATTCAGTGTTTGAATGAAGAACCTTCAGCTGAACTTTGCCCTACCTAAATGATTGTTATGGAAAAGTCTATAGACAGATATAGGCAGGCAAAACCGATGTATTGCTTTTCATGGTATTCATTAAACGTTTTTTCTGTTTCTATAATGTAACAATGTATTTGAAACTGGGAAGCAATTATTAATGCCATTTTTAAAATCTGCTATATACATACTGTATATATTAGGCCTATAAGATACTATTTTCTGCTGAATTATGTAATCGTTAAACGTAATGGAAATTACACATACAACTCCAATTATACGCCGCACACACACTTGGCCAGCCCTTTTCTGTGCAGACGCAGTGAGGTGTGGTAGTATGGGTTTAAAGCCTGCATTGTTCCTGGCCAGTCAACCTGTCTGGCAGACTCCAGAGTCCTACTGCTCACCCCATTACTCCCGGGAAAGAGAGAGAAAGGGAAGAAGAAAAATAAAAGCAGGAGGAGAGCGAGGGATGGAGAGGAAGGGTTACAAAGGGCTGAGACCCTCACATCTGTCTGGGAACAATGTCAGAGCTTCCCTTTCAGACAGAGGGGTTAAAAGAACTGCCACATCTCTCCGTGAACGCTGTTAAATGGTTCAGTGGTTTGACAGTAGCTGATGCCAGAGACTGCACTCCCCTGGGAGAGCTCTGGGAAGGAAGCACAGGCCCAGGCTGCCTCCCAGGCTCCACTCCCCTCCCTGGAAAATACAGCACATAAATAGATAGGCAGAAACAAACAATAACATGCCACAGGGAGACAATAAGGATCTGAAGATGTATGCATAAAAGGAAGCTATGCATACTGTTTTTATTTATGTCATCGTTGTCAAAGCAGCTCTTGCAGATCTCCATGAGTAAACCTGAAAGACAACCACCATAGAAGTGGAAAATGACATGAGCTACTGTACCTACTGGGCCATGGTATCTTTGGTCGTCTGTTTATGTTTGGGTGAATGCTGTTGTCTTTTACTTATATGACCCTAAAAACTTGCCCGATCCACATCCCACAGTCCCGATCCCAATCCCACAGGCCCGATCCACACCCCACAGGCCCGATCCCAATCCCACAGGCCCGATCCCAATCCCACAGTCCTGATCCCCATCCCACAGGCCCGATCCCCATCCCAGGCCTGATCCCCTTCCCACTGTAACACTGTAAAAAGTGGGATGGGGCTGATGTTCATCTGAAGTGCTTTTACTGATTGGAATGATAGAACATACAACTTTGGTTCATTCAACCTATTCTACTAAACTTGTCTGAAATCCAACGATAAATTCGACAGATCAATTACATGTTTTTTTATTGAATGAAAGGTTTGAAATTGCTTTCAACACCTCATATTCAGGGTTGTTGAAAAAAGGTGTGAGCAATGTTGTGGCATCAGCCAATCAGAAGAGTTGGAGGTGTGGTTTATTGGCTTTCAGCTTTCAGCTTGTTATTTTTGCCCACCCGTTAGCCCGAAAGCCATTCCAGTAGAGGTCGATGCTTCAAAAAGCTTGGAATGAAAGGAAGCAGTGGAACTGTGGAAAAATCTGTGGGATCTCACATTTTTTACAACACATGGTTTGAAAAAACACGTGATCAAACAAAGCTTCAGAGGTCATGGTTGACGTACTTCTGTTAAAGTGAAACAAGTATCGACACACTGCTTCGAAGTTAGCTGCTTAGTGATTTGGACGCATGCCTCAGAGCTCCGATGTCATTTCTATAGTGCAACCTAATATTTTAATTTGCAGGAAATGTCTTCAATTAGAAGACAGTTAAGTTACTCCAATCAAATAATGTGCTTTTCTTTAAGCCTAATTATAAGGTTGTAATTGCATTGTATTTTAGTTTTCTGTAAAACAAATAATCAAGAAATTGCAGTTGAGTTGCAGTCAAATTAGGTTTTACTGAGGTTAATTATTGATTTGATTATAATCTAATGATACAAGTACACTGTAAACCCTAATGTGCTGTCAGTACTCAACATTTTTGAGGAAACCCGCCACTGTGACTCTGTAGAACAGGGTTGTCAAACTCATTCCATGGAGGGCAGAGTGTCTGCAGGTTTTGGTTTTTCCTTTCAATTAAGATCAAGACAACCAGGTGAGGGGAGTTCTTTACTAATTAATGATCCTAATTCATCAATCAAGTACAAGGGAGGAATAAAAACCCTAAGACACTCGGCTCTTATAGCAATGAGTTTGACACGCACTGAGGGTCCAGATTTTAGTTGTATCAACTTGACATTTTTGAGCAACGCCCCGAATAAGCCACGCCTCCAATATAATTTTCCAGTGTACCTTGTCTTTTGAAGTGGATTGTAGAGTTTCTACCCATGACTGTATTTGTTACTGACAGAGACAAGGTTGTTGAATTTGTTCATTTTCAGTCTGTGGCCTTCACAACGTGAGTTCGTAGGCAAATATTATCATTATAATTAAACTCTTTATGGTAATACACTACATATCTCATAAGGCCTTATTTTGAGGTCTTGCTTTACCCTAATACAGTGGCCTGAAACTCATGGTTTACAGGACACATCCGTAACTTTAACAACATTCCCAGATTTAAAAAAAATCTTGGTTGCAGGATATCAAGGAATCTTCCAACCGGGATTTTGGGAAAACCTGGGAAATGTACCAGAATTTTGCAAATCACATTACCTGCAAGTCACATTATGCTGGCTGTATTTCGTGTAGGCTTACCATGGCATGATATTTTGATAACCATGTAAATCTCTCAAGGATAAGGTAACTTTTATCAATATATTCGGCTCTATTTACTAACAGATTTGAGAATGCTAATTAGCATCAAAGTAGACATCATGAAAAACTACAAATCCCTGCAAGCTCCTGCATGTCATCTCTTTTTTTCTTCTTTTTTTCCCCGTTCAAATATTTTTTATTGAACACACACAAGAATGGTGTATAGGTATAAAAGACAGGTATACAATTCTTATCTAAACATAAAAGAGCAGACAGAAACAAAAAGACCCAGAGTTCTAGGTACAAAACAAACATTACAAAACAAGACATACAGAACAAGGACCGGTAGAAAGAAAGAGGGTAGATGTCACCCCCCCACTTATTCCCCCCCTTTACCACCCCCCTATTCCCATCCCGACTGCTCGGGTGGCGGGGCCAGCACATGCTGCCCAAAGGTAGATTAAAATATTACAATTGAGAGTGGGTTAAAAAGTACAAATTCACAGCGCCGACTGATCCAAGTAAGAGAGGAAAGGCTGCCAGATTTGATCAAATGTTGATAATTTATTGTTCAGAATATATCTAATTCTTTCTAAGTGTACAGTGTTTGCCAATTCGCTGAGCCATAATTTGGTAGAGGGCGCTTCCCTCCTTTTCCAAAACAACAAGATTAGTTTCTTTGCCGAAATGAGACTGTAAGAGATGAGTTGTTTTGGGGGGTTGGTTAATCCGTTTAGGGAATCAGACACTCCCAGGATTATCAGAAGCGGGTCTGGGTCTATTGAAGTCTCCAGAACTTCAGAGAGGATCCTAAAAATTCCACACCAATAACCATACAAGCTAGAGCATAGGGCAAAGCAGTGGAGTAGTGTACCCTGCACAGCCTGACATTTATCACACATAGGGGATGTATCAGGAAATATCCTATGCAGTTTGGTTTTGGAATAGTGTAATCTGTGTAATACCTTGAATTGTATGAGATGATGTCTGGAGTTAATGGAGCATGTGTGGATATACTCCAAGCTATCTTCCCAGTCTGCCACCGAAATGTCAGTCCCTAGTTCTTCCTCCCATTTTGCCTTAATGGCATCTGTAGAAGGTGTGCTAACAGATTGAAAAGCGTCATATATACGAGATATCAGTTTGTCTGAGGTGGGGCATATTTTTATGCATCCGTAAAACATGGAAGGTTTAGCATTCCCAAATGTTGGGAGGTGTTTTCTAACATAATCTCTAATTTGTAGGTATCTGAAAAAGTTACTTCTGGGAAGATTATAAGTTTCCCTCAGCAACTCAAAGGAAGCAAAGGTCCCTTCTATATATAAATCCCCTATGGTACTTATCCCCAACTCTCCCCATCGCTCAAAGGTGTTATCAAGRTTAGAGGGGGAAAAGGAGGGATTCCTGGCAACAGGGAGCATGAATGACATTGGTCTAAGCTCAAAGTGGACTTTAATTTGCTTCCAGATTCGGACTGTGSTATGTATAATAGGATTGTTACGATAAAGTGACATCTCCAGATTGACAGGCGACAGAATCACAGCACCAATAGAGAAGGGGTGACACTCCTCATGCTCCATACTAAGCCAGCTGGGTGACGGACGTGCGTCATCCAGCAAAAACGTAACAGCGCGGAGGTTAGCAGCCCAGTAATAAAATATAAAATTTGGSAGAGACAATCCTCCTTCCATTTTGGATTTGCAGAGGTGTTTTTTACCTATCCTGTGTGTTTTATAATCCCAGATGAAAGGATTGATAATTGAGTCCAGTTGTTAATGAAAGGATTTAGGTATGAATACTGGGATGTTCTGGTATAGGTAGAGCAGTTGTGAGAGGAAAACCATTTTAATGGCATTAATTCTTCCGAGCAGAGAAATTGGGAGAGTTCTCCAAAATTCTATGTTTGCCTTGAGTTTTTGCATCAGAGAGGGGAAATTCTCTTTAAATAGTAAGGAGTATTGTTTGGTAACTACAATTCCTAGATAGGTAAATTTTTCTGAAGATAACTTAACTGGAAGATGTTCTAGCCAGGAGGTGTTTTGCAACCGTATGGGCATTAATTCACTCTTGTTCCATTGTATTCTGTATCCCGAGAAGGTACCAAACAAATTAATCACATCAAGAATAGCTGGAATACTAGCTTGGGGTTCTGTTACATAGAGGAGAATGTCATCTGCGTATAGGGAAATCTTATTTAGAGTATCTTTAGTATTATAGCCGTGTATTGCTGCATGAGATCTAATCGCCTGAGCGAGAGGTTCAATAATTAGGGCGAAGAGCATAGGCGATAGCGCACAACCCTGCCTTGTCCCTCTGTAAAGGTTAAATCGGGGCGACAATGATTGGTTAGTGAGTATTCTCGCACAGGGGTTCCTATATAAAAGCTGGATCCAATTTATGAACCCATCTCCAATATTACATTTCTGTAGGACCTTGAATAGATAGGACCACTCAACTTGGTCAAAAGCTTTTCGGCGTCAAGAGATATAACGGCAAGGTCCACGTTGGGTAACCTCTGAGAATACATAATGTTGAAGAGGCGCCTGAGATTGAAGAATGAGTTTCTGTTAGGGATAAAGCCGGTCTGGTCCGAATGGACCAATTTGCCAATTAAAGTGCTAAGCCTGTTAGCCAGAGTTTTTGCTAAAATCTTTTGGTCTGTATTAAGGAGGGATAGTGGTCTGTATGACCCTACCTCTTTTGGATCTTTACCCTTCTTATGTATAACTGTAATGAATGCTTCATCCAAAGTAGATGGGAGAGCTCCATCCTCCTTGGCCTGAACCAACATTTTGTGCAGGTAGGGAGAGAGCATGTTGCTGAATGTTTTATAGAATTCACCAGGGTATCCATCTGGGTCTTGCCACTCTTTAGAGATTTAATTGTTTCTCAAATTTCTTCAAGAGATATTTCCTTATTCAGGAAGTTAGAATCTTCCTGGTTCAGGGCAGGAAGATTACAGTCCTCCAAAAAGTGTTGCATAATTAGGGGGTTAGGATCCGCTTTGGATGTATATAGAGTCTCAAAAAACGGACGGAATCTGTCATTGATGTCTTTGGGGGAAGAGAGTAATTCCCCAGATGCAGATTTAACTTTGTGAATCATTCGGTCACTCACATTTTTTCGAAGTTGTCTGGCAAGTCATTTGTGTGGTTTGTCACCAAACTCAAAATATTTTTGCTTGGCAGAGAAAAGATTTAGAAATTTTAGCTGAGAGAATCTGATTATATTCAAATTTTAAAGAGGTAATTTTTGTATGTTTCTCCATAGATGGATGGCTAGCATTCTCCCTATCTAGTAAGTGAATTTGTCCCTCCAGTTCTACCACTTTTCCTCTGTTTTGCCTACTCCTGGCAGTCTGATAGGAGATGATACAGCCTCTCAGATAAGCCTTCAGTGTTTCCCACAATAATGCTGGGGAAGTCTCTGTGTTGTCGTTGGTATCAAAGAAAAATGTAATTTGGTCTTTAAGATGTTCACAGAATGTTGGTTCTGTGAGGAGCTGAGGATTCAACCTCCAGACCCTCTCGTTTGGTACGATGTCACCCAATCTCAGGGAGAAGGTGAGTGGACTGTGGTCCGAGATTATAATATCATGATAACTCACATTACAGGTATAGGGGAGTAGTTTAGCACTGCATGTCATCTCTAGCTTACACCTTTACTAACAGGTATTGTGTCAATTTAAAACTTGCACAAGACAGTTCAAAGAATTGTTCATTTAAAGACATTTTACCAATATATTAATTATTACATTTAGCTAAGATTAGATAGTTAATCCAGAGATTCTTACCTTTGCCTCGATTCGTCAGTCTTGTCCAGATCATCATGGCATTTGTAGTTCTTTATGATAGCCACAATCCAGGTTAATGTATTGATAAAAGTGACCTTGTCCTAGAGAGATTTATATGGTTATCAAAACATCATGCCAGGGTAAGCCTACATGAAACACAGCCCTTATTGGAAGTGTTTCTAAAATCCCTTATGGGAAAAACTGAATGGTGGAAAAACGATTGGAACCATTTCCCTGTTTTTCCACTAGGCTTTATGGGTATTATGACTCATAATATGATACTCTATTGTAATCCAGCCAGAGTTAGGATATCCAATATTTGGAATTTTTATTCAACCGCAACCTGCATTCATAATGATTTAGGAATAGTTAGGAATAGTGTGAGGAGACTAGCTAAGCCATTTAAAC
Organism: Salvelinus sp. IW2-2015; assembly: GCF_002910315.2. NCBI lineage: Eukaryota > Metazoa > Chordata > Actinopteri > Salmoniformes > Salmonidae > Salvelinus > Salvelinus sp. IW2-2015. Next base: position 6,448,487 of record NC_036855.1, read on the forward strand.
TGGAACAACCATTTCAGTTATGGGAGCAAAAAATTTAACTAAATGATTGGATTAGTTTAGAAAAATATATGTTATTTACACTGTATCTTTGTGTAGCATAAGATTAATCAATCAATGTACATGCAAAAACACAGATATTACAAACAAATCTACCTGCGGTAGAGCATGTTGGGTAAAAAGTTAATGTGCTATCATAATTTACAAAAAGTTTATTTGACTTCTCATTTAGTGTTGAGTCAGTAGCACAAACATTTTAAGTAATAATGACTTTTCATTGACTTTGAGTTCAGTTTACTAGAAGTATTTGAGTTTAACATGCCTTGGGGTTTACATTGTATCATTGAGCTAATAATTACATTTAAAGTACTGTATTTATCTGACCTGAAAAAACTGAACTTATTTGTGTGATACCACGAAGTAATTAATGTAAGTTGTTCCAACAAGTCACTTTTGTCAGTGTAGTTGTGATAGAGCAGGCACTCACACGACACGAGGCAAAAAACTGCATCGCTTTATAGTTGTTACACGGTGGGGGCGCTGCTACCCTTTGGGGCAATGTTCTGCCTCCGGTGCTACATTTGACGGTTTGTTGAGCGGCACGTAAGTGTGTACCCACTGCCACCGCCGCGCTGCATTACGTGATCAAACAGGCTAACTGACGCATGGCCAATTATCCCGGCTGCCTTCTCTCATCTCACGTTTAAGGCGAGGTACAGAGAGCGAGAGAGTTGGAGAGAGGCAGGGAGGGAAGCATAGAGAGAGACGCTGTGTGTAGGAGATGTAAAAAGCGCACTTCCCATCCCCAGAAGGATGCAAGCCTGACATATGCACCATTTTAGGAAAGTAAACAATGTCATAGTGTACTTTGTGGATGTTTACCCCATATATCCCATAAATAGGCCAATCAGAGAGCCAAACATTGAGTATGAGGAATAATGTGGTACACCATGTACTGCTTTGCTGTTCTCCAGTCTCTGTACATCACCCTTTCCTTCCCACAAAGGATTCTCACAAGATAAATAACTTTATTTCAAATTTCTATAAACACTTCTCATCTGTTTCATTCTGTTCCTCTCTCTTGCACAAGGCTAAAAACACAAGGAACCATTCAGTGATTGCTTGGCTCTATCTCAACCTCTAGCTTTAGCCTTAGCTGTGAAGGATTGGCTACAAGGCCTCTACTCTCTAGGCCTGTGCTCAAAACCAAGGTTATCTTTGCCCGTTTTACCCTTGGTTGCTTAGGAAAGCCTTAAGTGAAGCACTCTAGTAGTAGACTGAAAACTCAACCTGTGTTCAAAGGAGTGGAATTTAAATGAACGTAAAGCAGCAGGGCTCCTTCTCCAGCACCTGGTCTGAGTGAGCAGAGTGTGGTACAGCACACAGAGAGTGACAGGTTATTCCACTGACCTGCAGCAGCCTTGGTCCTTACTGTGCTCTGTTAATATGAAAGGCCTGCCTGCCTGCGTGCCTGTGTGTGTGTGGCGAGGGGATGAGAGAGACGTGACACTGGGAGACGCACCTGTATCAGACGTCTGTAACACCACTTCACACCAGACACTCAGTACACACACACTCACACCCAGCTGGGATATATTGATGCCTGTGTTCATTACCGCTGATGTGTCTCTCTTAGTGTGTGTGTCTTCCTCCCCTTGCCGCTGCTGAGCTGTTGTCTTTCAGTGTCTCACACTCTCTCTGTCATGGCATCCGGTTTCCAGGACACAGTGTTCAGGTAGAGGAAGAAGAGCTACTGCAGGCAGTGGATACGCTGAGGGACGGGGAGAGGACAGTCTGTCCAGCAGATGGAGCCCCACCTCGTCCCACACCTCATGGCTCTCCCGAGCGCTGTCATCCCGGAGGTATCAATACGATCAACACACCTTTTTCATCAGATTGATCAGTTATGGGGTTTTGCAACAAAAAAATGCAATGCTCAGAATTAAAGTTAACTGATTACATTTACTTGTAGAGGTGGGAAGAACATTTTAGCACACTAGTGAAATACATATCGTTGTGCATTTTAAGTTCACACCCCCTCTCATCCTCAAGTCTTATTATCAGTGCTGGAAAAAGTACACAACTGTCATACTTGAGTAAAAGTAAAGATACCTTAATAGAAAATGACTCAAGGAAAAGTGAAAGTCACCGAATAAAATCCCAATTGAGTAAAAGTCAAAAAATATTTGGATTTAAATATTGAGCGAAGAGGAGTGACAAGCGAAGGAAACCAATTGAACTAAATGAACTACAAACAAATGGACCTGAAAGATTTATATGTACTTTCATTTATTTTTATCCTTTGAATAAAATCAAAGGATAAAAATAAATGAAAGTACATATAAATCTTTCAGGTCCATTTGTTTGTAGTTCATTTAGTTCAATTGGTTTCCTTCGCCTGTCACTCCTCCTCGCTCAATATTTAAATCCAAATATTTTTTGACCTTTCAAAAGTTTGGGGTCACTTAGAAATGTGCTTGTTTTTGAAAGAGAAGCGAGTTTCTTGTCCATTAAAATGACATCAAATTGATCAGAAATACAGTGTAAATGACTATTGTAGTGGGAAACGGCAGATTTCTTATGAAATATCTACATAGGCGTACAGAGGCCCATTATCAGCAAACATCACTCCTGTGTTCAAATGGTATGTTGTGTTAGCTAATCCAAGTTTATAATTTTAAAAGGCAAATTTATCACATTAGAAAACCCTTTTGCAATTATGTTAGAACAGCTGAAAACTGTTGTTCTGATTAAAGAAGCAATAAAACTGGCCTTGTTGAGACTGGTTGAGTATCTGAAGCATCAGCATTTGTGGGTTCAAAATGGCCAGAAGTAAAGACCTTTCTTCTGAAACTCGTCAGTCTATTCTTGTTCTGAAAAATGAAGGCTATTCCATGCGAGAAATTGCCAAGAAACTGAAGATCTGGTACAACGCTGTGTACTACTCCATTCACAGAACAGGGCAAACTGGCTCTAACCAGAATAGAAAGAGGAGTGGGAGGCACCGGGTGCACAACTGAGCAAGAGGACAAGTACATTAGAGTGTCTAGTTTGAGAAACAGACGCCTCACAAGTCCTCAACTGGCAGCTTCATTAAATAGTACCCCCAAAACACCAGTCTCAATTTCAACATTGAAGGGGCGACTCTGGGATGCTGGCCTTCTAGGCAGAGTTCCTCTGTCCAGTGTCTGTGTTCGTTTGCCCATCTAATCTTTTATTTTTATTGGCCAGTTTGAGATATGGCTTTTTCTTTGCAACTCTGCAACTCAGCAAAAAATGTGCTTTTCTTTCAAAAACAAGGACATTTCTAAGTGAACCCAAACTTTTGAACGGTAGTGTACATAAGTATCAAAATAAAATATAATTGCTAAAATATACTTAAGTATCAAAAGAAAAAGTTCAAATTTCTAGTTCCTTATATTAAGCAAACCAGACGGTACCATTTCCTTGTTTTTTTATTTATTTACGGATTGCCAGGGGCACACTCCAACACTCAGGCATTACAAACAAAGCATGTGTTTTAATGTTTCAGTGAGTCCGCTAGACCAGAGGCAGTAGGGATGACCAGGGATGTTGTGTAAATTACACAATTTTCCTGTCCTGCTAAGCATTCAAAATGTAACGAGTCATTTTGGGTGTCAGGGAAAATGTATGGAGTAAAAAGTAAATTATTTTCTTTAGGAATGTAGTGAAGTAAAAGTTGTCAAATATAAATAGCACAGTAAAGTACAGATACCCATAAAAACGACTTAAGTTTTACTTTCAAGTATTTTTACTGAAGTATTTTACACCACTGATTATTACCACAGCTTTCAGGAAGTCAAGAAGCTCTTGGTATCCCATGGCAACAGGCCTGACAGCGCTTGGTTTCTGTGGGTTAAACCACAGCAGACATTCTGTGGGGCTGGGCGGACACTCCGCCGTCCAGGACTCAGCCATCTTCCCCTGCAGTTCCTTCAGACACTGCTAAATCCTGGAAAGGGACAGAGACATGCCACTCACAATAAACCTCTGACTGTCACTGCCATCACATACCCCATAATAGTACTGTATCCCCCCCCCACACACGCACACGCGCACACGCACACGCGCACACACACACACGCACGCACGCACGCCGCCAACGCACGCACGGCACGCACGCACGCACGCACGCACGCACGCACGCACGCACGCACGCACGCACGCACACGCAACGCACGCACGCACGCACGCACGCACGCACACACACACACACACACACACACACACACACACACACACACAACACCACACACACACACACACACACACACACACACACACACACACACACACACATTCCCAACCTGAGAGAGACACATCAGCGGTAATGAACACAGGCATAATATATCCCAGCTGGGTGTGAGTGTGTGTGTACTGAGTGTCTGGTGTGAAGTGGTGTTACAGACGTCTGATACAGGCTCGTCTCCCAGTGTCACGTCTCTCTCATCTCCTCGCCACACACCGACAGGCAGACAGGCCTTCCATATTAACAGACTGCATCAGCAATTCTGTCTCCCCTTTAATGTGACAGATTAGAAATGACAATCCGCGGGCTCAACATGTTTAGTAGTTTCCATGCAAATCAATGCTAGCGCTCGTCGTGTGTGTTGTGTGTGTGTGGTGTGTGTGTGTGTGTGTGTGTGTGTGTGGTGTGTGTGTGTGTGTGTGTGGTGTGTGTGTGTGTGTGTGTGTGTGTGTGTGTGTGTGTGTGTGTTGTTGGTGGGTGTGGTTGTGTTGTGTGTGTGTGTGTGTGTGTGTGTGTGTGTGTGTGGTGTGTGTGTGTGAGGGAGGGAGGGAGGGAGGGAGGGATGCAGGGAAGGAGGGAAAAAGAGAGAGAGAGAGAAAAGGAAACAGCACCAGTTTACTAGCACCCAGCTCATCCACCACCCCAGGCCTATAAAGCGCCTCCTGTCCGCTCCCAGACCATGATGCACACATCCAGATGTCTTCCAATGATGACACATTAAATAATGACACTTTCATTCCAGGGGGAAAACGTGAGGCATAAAACATTATAGACTTTAACGATCTGTATCTAAATCGCTGTGGATTGAATACTGCACAGAGTTGCTTTTAGTTGGCCAGAGGAAAGCTCTATATAAACATACTGTATACACAGAATATTTAATTATTTATTTGATGCTAAGTTGCTGACTGACAGAAAGCCCGAATACTTCGGGGTAGTGGTGGAGTGTTTGTGAAACCACAGAGGACATCAGAGTGGTGATAGGTTGTGTTGGAGGGAACTGAAACTCTCCCAGTCAGGAGAATGATCACCCAGAGCTAGTTGTAACACAACACTAGCTCCAACTAACTCCTGTCACTAACAGCTTGTGTGAGAAACGCTGATAGCATTTTAATTGCTGTTTTTTTTATTTATTGTATGACTTCTATGGCCTTATCTTGGAGGTCACAGGGTTCAAGTATGACAGGATCAAATTAAATCGAGAGAAAGGTTTTCTTGTGCATAATAATCTAGTCAGCATATCCCTGAGTACGCATGGTTTGATCCACCAAATAAAGCAATAGGACTGGAAACCTTGTCGTCCTAAAAACCAGTTACTTCTGGTTTGATCTGCTATTCCCATGGGGGAAGTCAATAGGGAAAGAATGGGGTTTTGGAATAATGGCCCGAAAATCAGGTCTAATGTTAACACAGGCTTAGAATATCTTATATGTTTTCTTCTGTGAGATAATATCAGTCAGTTAACATGACCTGTATGAATTATGAAGCCTTTATGTGCTTCTTTTGATTACATAAATGCTTCAAAATAGCTGATGAAGATTATATCATAGAACAAAACGKATAAGATCTCCTCAGCCTGTGTTTACTACAGACCTTATTTTCGGCGTTTATCCAGAAGCCCTAAAAAAAACATTAATTTCCCCATAGGCTTTGGCCAACGAGSCATGGCGGAGTTAGCCTCCGTTAGTGTCTACAAAAAGATGTCATTACTATTGCTCTCTATACAACACAGAACAAGAAATCACTAGTTCCACTCTACCAACCAAATCAAATACGTCTGACATTTGTTTTAGCCCACATTTCTAGCTGTTACTATTACTGTGTGAATGGTCTAATGTGAGTGATATGAGAGGCAGATAAAGTCAGTCTATTTGATGTTAGTCGTAAATGTGAATGTGTGTTCTGGGCCCCCCCCGGGGCTTTACTCATACAGCGGGTCTTAAATGAGCTTCCATCTGGGCCTTCAGTCTGCCTCCTCAACTCCATCGAAACACACCATTTTACTCCCACACCTCTCTGTTTCCCTCTTTATATTCAGTACCGGTCAAAAGATTTAGAACACCTACTCATACAAGGGGTTTTCTTTATTTGCACTATTTTCTACATTGTAGAATAATAGCGAAGACATCAAAACTATGAAATAACACATATGGAATCATGTAGTAAACAAAAAAGTGTTAAACAAATCAAAATATATTTGAGATTTGAGATTCTTCAAATAGCCACCCTTTGCCTTAATGACAGCTTTGCACACTCTTGGCATTCTTTCAACCAGCTTCACCTGGAATTATTTCATAAAATTCTCAAAGGAGTTCCCACATATGCTGAGCAGTTGTTGGTTGCTTTTCCTGGAAGTGCTCAGCATATGTTGAAACTCCTTCAAGACTGTTGGAAAAGCATTTCAGGTGAAGCTGCTTGAGTGAATGCCAAGAGTTCAAAGTTGTAATCAAGGCAAAGGGTGGCTATTTGAAGAATCTCAAATCTCAAATATATTTTGATTTGTTTAACACTTTTTTGGTTACTACATGATTCCATATGTGTTATTTCATAGATTTGATGTCTTCAATATTATTCTACATTGTAGAAAATAGCACAAATAAAGAAAAACCCTTGAATGAGTAGGTGTTCTAAACCTTTAGACCGGAAGTGTAGAAAGATGCCGGGGCGAACACACGTAAACACATATGGCCATACACAGCCACACGCACACGCACACACGCACACACGCACACGACACACTCACACGACACACTCACACGACACGCACACACACACACGACACGCTCACACGCACACGACACGCACACACACACATCCCCTACTTCTCTCCCACCCCTCTCTCATCTCTCTTTTCTGCTCATTACAGCTTTGAAGGTTCACTGTAGGATTTAGTTTGATTGAATGTGTGTGTGCCACCTGCCAGACTGGGGGGTGAACTCAGGGTGTGTGGACTATGTGAAGGAGTCCTCCCCTCCCAGCTCTCCACAATGCCCCACCTTTAGCCCCGAGGTGTGGGAACTACCTGCAAATTAATCAACTCTATGGGATTAGCCTCAACCACAATTACTTTCACTGCACACAGCTCACAAGCTGCAGAGAGATAGCGCCAGTTAATGCAGAGAGATCGATACAGCTAACGCAAAGAGATAGAGACAGCTAATGCAGAGAGGTAGAGACAGATAATGCAGAGAGATAGAGACAGCTAATGCAGAGAGATAGAGACAGCTGATACAGAGAGAAAGGGACAGCTAATGCAGAGAGATAGAGACAGTTAATGCAGAGAGGTAGAGACAGCTAATGCAGAGAGATAGAGACAGCTAATGCAGAGAGTGTAAGAAGTTAATGCAGAAGGTAGAGACAGATGATGCAGAGAGATAGAGACAGATAATTGGCAGAGCGAAGAGACAGCTGATGACAGAGAGATAGAGGACAGCTAATGTGGAGAGATAGAGACAGCTAATGTGGAGAGATAGAGACAGCTAATACAGAGAGTGGACCTAAATGCAGAGATAGAGACAGCTAATGCAGAGAGATAGAGACCCTAATGCAGGCAGAATAGACACAGCTAATGCGAGAAATAGAGACAGCTAATGCAGAGAGATAAGAAGACAGCTAATGCAGAGAGATAGAGACAAGCTAATGCAGAGAGATAGACAGCTAATGCAGAGAGATAGAGACAGTAATGCAGAGAGATAGAGAGAGAGATAAAGAAAAAGCCGGACAGAGAAGAAACAACAACAGTTTGGCACAAAATTGAAGATACAGAAAAGAACGCCGGTCAAATTTTCCTCCATGTGAAAATAAAACGGACAGAGCAGAGGTGGAGAGGACACTAAGTTAAAAGCTGAACAAAAGCTGAGAGATGAGTGGAGAGAGGTTTCTTTAGGGTATCTCGACAAACACATGTCAATCATCTCCCTTACTCCTTATCCAACCGACAATCTAATTGTTTTTCAGATTGGGCTATAGAAAGACATCGCAAGCCATCCTGTAGCCACCACCCCCCCTCCTCCCCACCCTCTCTCCCCAAAGAAAGGAGTGATCGGATGGCTTTTAAAAAATATGATGGTACATTTCACAAGCTCTGTGACTCAGAAGCCCAATCCTGTGATTAGTCAGTGCTTTGACTTTATCTTAAGTTCCTTGTCAAAATTAATTTAGTGTGGGTGGGCTGTCTGTCGCGCTCCAGGGAGAGGAGAGCAGAGAAAGGTCAGGAAGAGATCCCTTTCCCTTTCAAATAATCCCCAGCTTCAAACAGACTGGCCACCTGGGAACCAAATATCTGCCCCATCAAAGGGCCCTATCTACACTAGAATGAGAGTGAATGGGGTAAATGAACAGCCTGAAAATGGATCCTCCACGTCCTGCCTGTGGCCACTTAGTGCCCTCAACCTTGCACAGAGACCGCCCGCACACACACACACGAGCGTGCACAGACAGACACGTATGCAGACAATGATGATACATATCAACACAATTCATATTTAAGGTACACACACACACACAACACACACACACCACACACACACACACACACACACACACACACACACACAACACACACCACACACACACACACACAGAGATATAACTAGGAGATAGATTGGCAGGCGACTAGTGTAAGCCACTTGCTGAAAAGCGTCGGCGGCCCTTGGCCTGCGCTGACACTTCATAGAGACCTTTTCTGCTGGCCTCTAATGTGTCCCTTGATGAAACATAATGGATTACAGTATTTCAATTTGGGGAGCCGGGCCGTAGCCAGCCTATTCCTTCAATTAGGGAACAGCTCTATGGCAAATCTTCTGACATCTGAGACTGGAGCAGGCCAGCCAGTCTGACCCACACACTGTTAAAGCCTTCCTTCATGGGAGCAGGCCAGCCAGTCTGACCCACACACTGGTTAAAGCTTCCTTCATGGGAGCAGGCCAGCCAGTCTGACCCACACACTGGTTAAGTCTTCCTTCATGGGAGCAGGCCAGCCAGTCTGACCCACACACTGGTTAAAGCCTTCTTCATGGGCGCAGGCCAGCAGTCTGACCCACACACTGGTTAAAGCCTTCCTTCATGGGAGCAGGCCAGCCAGTCTGACCCACACACTGGTTAAAGCTTCCTTCCTATGGGAGCAGGCCAGCCAGTCTGACCCAACACTGGTTAAAGCCTTCCTTCATGGGAGCAGGCCAGCCAGTTCTGACCCACACACTGGTTAAAGCCTTCCTTCATGGAGCAGGCCAGCCAGTCTGCCCACACACTGGTTAAAGCCTTCCTTCATGGGAGCAGGCCAGCCAGTCTGACCACACACACGTGTTAAAGCCTTCCTTCATGGGAGCAGGCCAGCCAGTCTGACCCACACACTGGTTAAAGTCTTCCTTCAGGGGAGCAGGCAGCCAGTGACCCACACACTGGTTAAAGCCTTCCTTCATGGGCGCAGGCCAGCCAGTCTGACCCACACACTGGTTAAACGCCTTCCCTTCATGGGAGCAGGCCAGCCAGTCTGACCCACAACTGGTTAAAGCCTTCCTTCATGGGAGCAGGCCAGCCAGTCTGACCCCCACACTGGTTAAAGCCTTCCTTCATGGGAGCAGGCCAGCCAGTCTGACCCACACACTGGTTAAGCCTTCCTTCATGGGAGCAGGCCACAGTCTGACCCAACACACTGGTTAAAGCCTTCCTTCATGGGGCAGGCCAGCCAGTCTGACCCACACACTGGTTAAAGTCTTCCTCATGGGAGCAGGCCAGCCAGTCTGACCCACACACTGGTTAAAGCCTTCCTTCATGGGAGCAGGACCAGTCTGACCCACACACTGGTTAAAGTCTTCCTCATGGGAGCAGGCCAGCCAGTCTGACCACACACTGGTTAAAGTCTTCCTTCATAGGAGCAGGCCAGCCAGTCTGACCCACACACTGGTTAAAGTTCTTCCTTCATGGGAGCAGGCCAGCCAGTCTGACCCACACATGGTTAAAGCCTTCCTTCATGGGAGCAGGCCAGCCAGTCTGACCCACACACTGGTTAAAGCTTCCTTCATGGAGCAGGCCAGCCAGTCTGACCCACACACTGGTTAAAGTCTTCCTTCATGGGAGCAGGCCAGCCAGTCTGACCCACACACTGGTTAAAGTCTTCCTTCATGGGAGCAGGCCAGCCAGTCTGACCCACACTGGTTAAAGTCTTCCTTCATGGGAGCAGGCCAGCCAGTCTGACCCACCACTGGTTAAAGTCTCCTTCATGGGAGCAGGCCAGCCAGTCTGACCCACCCACTGGTTAAAGTCTTCTTCATGGGAGCAGGCCAGCCAGTCTGACCCACACACTGGTTAAAGTCTTCCTTCATGGAGCAGGCAGCCAGTCGACCCACACACTGGTTAAAGTCTCCTTCATGGAGCAGGCCAGCCAGTCTGACCCACACACTGGTTAAAGACTTCCTTCAGGATCGGGGCAGTGCAGCTCACTCTCTTTCTTTCTCTCTTTCTCGCTCTCCCCTCGTCATCCTGCATCCCCTTACTCTCTTCTCTCCATAACTTGTCCCAGCACTGATAAGTAGATTAGGCAGCAGGTGTGTGTGTGACTGTGTGTGCACGTGTGTGACGAGGCCCACCCTGGTGGAAGTACTATTTGAGTGGAGCCTCAAATGGCTGAAATGAGTCCAAGGCTGACCGACCAGAGGTGCAGACTGAGTGGGATCGCCTTATTTTTTGCCCAATTCCCATTCCTTTGTTCTCATAATGGTTATCCCTCTCTCCCATCCACAGGAACAAAATAAGCCTTTAATGTTAGAAGGCAGAAACAATGGTTTGGCCTTCAGTAATAAGCCTTGAATTACCACAAGGGTTTTTTTCTCAAGATGTGGAATCTTTATTTATTTCATTCCCACCCCCCGTCCCGCACCCCAAAAAAGAGGTGAAAAACGGGGTGAGACACAGACGCTAGGCTAATGTGCTAGAGTGAGAGGCTTTGTTCAGCCGCCACATTTAGCCTGTCCCTCATCGTCTGTCCTCGCCCTCACAGCAGCAAAAGGATAAAGAGCTGAAATGTACCTAGATTTTACCATCTCTCTTTCGCCCTCTCTATCCCCTCCCTATGCACCATCTCCTCTGGTCCTCTCTATCTCCCTCCCTATGCCCCATCTCCTCTGGTCCTCTCTATCTCCCTCCCTATGCACCATCTCCTCTGGTCCTCTCTATCTCCTCTCCTATGCCCCATCTCCTCTGGTCCTCTCTATCTCCCTCCCTCCCTATGCACCATCTCCCCTCCTGGTCCTCTCTATCTTCCCTCCCTCCTATGCCACCATCTCCATCGCCTCTCACCTCTCCCTCTCCTATGCCCCATCTCCTCTGGTCCCTCTCTTATCCCTCCCTCCCTATGCACCATCTCCTCTGGTCCTCTCTATCTCCCTCCCTCCTATGCACCATCTCCTCTGGTCCTCTCTATCTCCCTCCATGCCCATCTCTCTGGTCCTCTATCTCCTCCATCCCTTATGACATCTCCTCTGGTCCTCTCTATCTCCTCCTCCTATGCACATCCTCCTCTGGTCCTCTCTATCTCTCCCTCCCTATGCACCATCTCCTCTGGTCTCTCTTCCCTCCCTCCCTATGCACCATCTCCTCTGTCCTCTCTATCTCCTCCCTCCCTATGCACCATCTCCTCTGGTCCCTCTCTATCTCCCTCCCTCCCTATGCCCCATCTCCTCTGGCCTCTCTATCTCCCTCCCTCCCTATGCCCCATCTCCTCTGGTCCTCTCTATCTCCCTCCTCCCTATGCACCATCTCCTCTGGTCCCTCTCTATCTCCTCCCTCCCTATGCCCCATCTCCTCTGGCCCTCTCTATCTCCCTCCCTCCCTTTGCACCATCTCCTCTGGTCCTCTCTATCTCCCTCCCTCCCTATGCCCATCTCCTCTGGTCCTCTCTATCTCCCTCCCTCCCTATGCACCATCTCCTCTGGTCCTCTCTATCTCCCTCCCTCCTATGCCCCATCTTCCTCTGGTCCCTCTCTATCTCCCTCCCTCCCTATCACCATCTCCTCTGGTCCCTCTCTATCTCCCTCCTCCTATGCCCATCTCCTCTGGTCCTCTCTATCTCCCTCCCTCCCTATGCCCCATCTCCTCTGGTCCCTCTCTATCTCCCTCCCTCCCTATGCACCATCTCCTCTGGTTCCTCTCTCTCTCAATATGTGCCATCAAAACATTGAGAGTCTCCTCCATGTCACCCTGTCCTGGGTGTCATATGCTTTCAAAGAGAGAGAGAACGAAGGAAAGAGACCGACAGACATAATATAGGGTGGCCTGTCTAGCCAGCCCATGCGGGGGGACAAGAATAATGTGGTAATATTGGAGCACAGGTTGCCATCAAAGTGTTGTTCACACACCTCAAAAAGAGTCAGTGGTATGTGGTGAGAAAAGTAGCTGTAACGTTCCCTTTCATGTATAAATCCCAAGATGGGATATGATTAAAATGTATGCTTAAACTGTCTATGCTAGATTGGCATAACAGTCCAGACAGGCACATATCTTAAGTTAAGATTCACTCCTTTACTATAAGCAGATATAGTTATCATGCTGTGTCATAAATGGATGGAATACTCTGAATGGGTATCAGTATTGAAACACAATAAAAGGGAGACAGTCAATCAGAGGATATTTATCTGCATTATTGCTGTAAAAGCATGTTCTTTCATATGGATTGGRGAAAGATCTCTTCATTGTAAAGGGCACATTGAGATTAGTGAATTTTCTAAGGCTTGAAGTCTCTGCTTCGTGATGTTTTTAGACGGAATTGTCTTGAAGCTCACAAAATATCTAAATGTAAACGAAGAGCGTTTTAAAAACCATTCACTCCTCAAATTCACCTGTAATATCTGTACATTTTCATAATGAGCCAAATATGTTTGTTTTTTGCTACCCAAAGTTGCAAAGGAAATGTTGTGATCTAATTAATAAACACAAGAGACCAGCAAAATTGATAAAAGAGTGTGGTTGCATAGCAGGAACAGTGACATCTAGTGGTCAAAACCTGGTACTTTCCCACTACTTTAAGGTAAATAATGCAAGCGAAGCAATACTCCAAGCCACAGCTTCATAATACTTGTCAAACACAGAGAACTGATACTGTATATTGGTTGTTGGGGTGGGATTGGTCTGGGGGGGGTCCGTGGGTGGCTTTTACATTCTTTTGGGGGGGATTCCTTTGTGTCTTAGTCATTGTTAGGAAGACGTTTGGTCCAAATCGGATGTTGGGTACATTTATAGAATATTATCTGAATCCTACACGTTTAAATTGTCCAATTTGGGTGCAATGAATTAGCTAAATTTCTTAGAGATCATAATAATGTTTCAGGAATCGTATCTGTTACTAACTACAGAAACTATTTCAGAACAATGGTGGGTGTCTAAATCCCATTTCTTGTGCATTTTGAGGTGGAATGACCCTCTTCTCAATGTTAATGTATTGAACACAACACATTATTCAGTCTGGGACTCCACTTCAAATGTGCCCATCTACACAGAGGAGCACAAGGACAAGAATTGGGACATGTCAGCTCAAAACTGAATGTGTGTGTAAATTTGTGCATGTGTGCGCGACTGTGTGCTTGCGTGCCAGTGTCCCGTCTGTCTGCGTGCCTGTGTGTGAGTGTGTGTGTGTATGTGTGTGTGTGTATGTGTGTGTCCCTGTCTGTCCGCTTATTTATGCCTGTGTGTGTGTGTGTGTGTGTGTGTATGTGCGTGCGTGTGTGTCCAAACTCTCGAGTTTCACCTCCTGTCAGAAGGACTTTGACAGTAAGAGAACCTCAGTGTGGCATAGATGGATCCTCTGGGCAACCGCATCAACCAACAAAGCTTCTCGGGATGACAAGCTCCTTTCTCTACCAAGAATACTGCTCATTCCACCAGATGGCATAGTGCCCAACTCTGACCACATCCTCTGCTGCATAGAACCTTCGCTGGCTGTGCTCACAGTCCAATAGAAGCATTAGGGCCGGGAGTTTCACCTGACCACATAACCTGACCAGAGCCCATATTCATAAAGCATCTCAGTAATGATCTAGAATCAGTTTAGWCTTTTAAATCATTAAGAATAAGAGGGGGGACCTGATCCTAGATCAGACAATTGGTGAATACGGGCCCTGGACAAACTCTGAGTCCTAGTTATAGCGGTTCTAAGAGATACTGACCTGCAGGCATTGAGCTTGACTTTGCCCTATGTGTTTTTGAGCAGCTGTTGAATGTCCAGCTCTCTGGGAAGCCCAGGAAGCAAGAGCTCTACGAAGGCATGATCCTGAGGAAGGGCCCCCTGCCACTCCATCCTGCCTGGAACACAGAGAGAGGGAGGGAGAAAAAGGAGAGTGACAATGAATGGAGAATAAAGGAGAAGATACTTGCTCACACAAGACATTCACAGTATCACAGATGAGAAATATTTTGTTTCAATGGATGTGTTTCTTAAAAAAAATTATAAATGAAAAACTATTGTATAGCTCCTATTGAATGCATTATGCATTCAGTAAATAATGAATGCAACAACAACCCATGGATGGACTAGATCTTCTTACACACGCACACGCACACGCACACGCACACGCACACGCACACACGCGCGCACGGCCGCCACCAGCACAACATATGAGACATTGTAATTTGATTTCTCCTCAAACAAGATTGTTATCAGGAGCCGTAAATCAACTGCACCTGAAACAAGAGGCAACTTATCACCAACAATAAAATGTTCCGCCTCATCCCTCCCTTTCCCTCTCTTCTGTTCCACTTACAGTAGAGGGACCCCTGATCAAAATGCATAGCCTCTGAGTATTATCAGCCAGTGACACTACAACCAGTTAACATAAAGAATATGTAAATAAATAACTAACTAGAAAGGGGTCTCTTCACTCAGGCTTTAAATAAACAATCCATCTCTGCGCACTTCAATCTCAAGCCCCCTATGTGAATAACACATCCTAAACAGCCAATTGTGGAGGGGCTCGGCCCATATGAACAGTGTAGTGGGGAAATATTTGATATGTATGCATATTATACATTCATGCCTTTTTTAAACAGCTTTTGAGACAAATCATTAATAATCGTCAATTGCCATAACTCAAAAATMTCAATTGCTTGCATATTCTCCATCATGCATGGTTTAATCTTATATTGGGGAATCTAATGAAATAAACTCCAATTTAGTCCAAAGTATCCGTAAGATATATCACGTCGGGGTCACCATCTACTGTAGTGGGGTAATATTTGATATGTATGCATATTCTATACTGTATGCCTTACATGCGACCCATAATAAGACTAAGCAGTTATCATATTCAAATATTTATCTGACTCCAAAAATATGATTTAGCAATATGCAAGAGACTATAGTTGAGTTACAGTATTAGGCAATCAAGAAAGGTCTGAGAATGGAGATCTAAATACAGACAGTGGCGACTCGTCATTCAGGGCTGTTTTGAGCCCCACCTGGATAGCTTCATAAAATTGAAAATAAATAAATATTTGTTGTCTGTTTTGCATGTTATTTTAGCATTAATACGTGCCGCATATCAGTTTGCAAACAATGTAAAACAAAAAAAATAATTGAGTTAATAAAGCCGCATACAAACATGGTCTCCTTTATGCTTCTTTAGTAAAGCAGCTCCAAAAAAGCAAGTGTTTCAGACTAGCTCAGTGCTTTCTGTGGTGGTGGGACAGCCAGCGGAAAATACGGAGCGTAGGAGTTGGTAATGTTCTCTAGTTGCGCCGTGATTGGCTTMGTGTTCTGTCACTCATGGGGACATTACGCCACCGTAAAATCTACGGGAAGAGCTAGGGGAAGAGCTCGAGCTTTGATTGGACTGATCATGTCAACATCATACCTTAAAAATCATAGCTAGCAAGCTAGACAAGCAGTCATCGTCATGAATCAATTCGACAATCTACTGGCAAAACTTTTTCAATCCTTGTCATATGCAGTTGGAAATCGCAAATTCAACAATGAGTGGTTTGGAAGGAATCAGGGGCTAACTACAAGCGTTGCAAAGTAATCACTAACCTGCTATTCAGTGGAGTGAAGGGCAAACATTCAACACCATGGGCCAGAAAAGGTTGAATACATTGGCCATGCTGTCAATCCAGCATGACTTCTGCTGCGTTCAAGACAACTGGGAACTCGAGCTCCGACTGAGAAAATACGTTTTGAACGGTGATCCAACTCGGAATTCCAAGTCGGGAACTTGGAATGATTCAACCTTGTTTGTTTTCGAGTTCCCAGTTGTCTTGAAAGCACCATAAATCCAGAGAATACCAGACTTTGATGACATAGTTTGATGACAACATTTTCCCACAGGAAGCACCGCCATGCCAATTTCCTGTTCAAGTGAGCACAGCACAACAAGGTGAGTCCAAAAATGTATTGTATGCTGCTGCATAAATGATGTAAATTGCCAGGGAGATAGTATTACTTTCTTAGCTACAGTATACATACAGTAAGTGTATGTTGTGTAGTAAGCTGTTAGTAGCACACGTGCCTCACCCTAATTATTTGGTCCATTTCCCCCTCATAACTTAGCCTACTGCTCTGACTGAGGTGGTGCACATGTAGCCTATAGCCTGTTTTAGAGAAACGTAATCATCAAATATTGTAAGTGCTTTCATGTCYGCTTATATACCGCCTTCATTTATTGTAGCGTTATGACTTGGTGTAGAGAGAGAACTGTAAAAACAGCCCATGTTCTGAATTGTTTCGCTGTTCATTTCAAAAGTGATGAACAAATAGTTATAGTTATAGTTAAATAGTTATGTCCATCCTAGCTCGCTCATGAATGTCTTGATTAAAATGACGGATTTCCTCTTACCCACTCGTTGTCCTGTCACGCCCTGATCTGTTTCACCTGTCTTTGTGATTGTCTCCACCCACCTCCAGGTGTCACCCGTTTTCCCCATTAGTCCCTGGGTATTGATTCCGGAGTTCCCTGTTTKTCTGTTGCCAGTTTGTCTTGTCAAGTCAACCAGCATGTTTTTCAAGTCAACCAGACCCGTGCCTGCCTTGACTTTGAACCCGCCTGCCTGACCATACTGCCTGCCCTGACCTCAAGCCAGCCTGCCACTCTGTACCTCCTGGACTCTGACCTTGTTTATGATCCTTTGCCTGTCCATGACCATTCTCTTGCCTGCCCCTTGGATTTGTCGTGGAAATGTCCTGTATTACTCAATAAAGAGAGAGAGAGAGCCAACCACACACAAGTCAGAGTTAAATTATATATTCCATCTTTAATATATATACAAGCTTCACCAAAGCCCTTTAATGACTCTCAGATCAATTCAGTGTCTATAAATGAATTCTCTGAGAGTCCTTACAAAACAATTCTTAGTTTCATTTATAGCCAAGATACACCCCTCTCAACTTACAAAGAATCCTTTACCCGAAAGAAGAGTATCCTATCGCTAGACAGCATCAGCTATAAATCATCGTTCAGTTTGATCTCCCAAGACAAGGTTTAAATCTCATGCTTGATACTTCACTGTCTACCAAAACATTACCTCATCCAATGGCATATATCAATTGTCATTTCTAGTACTCCCAAACCTGGACAAACTCAAAATCAGACAGTGAGCCCCTTAGGTCAAATACTAGGTCAAGATAGGGGCAACCTCAGAGGGGACATACAATGGTTCCAAACACGGCCAAACTCCTTCCCCTCTATGAAAAAAGTAAGGGAGTGACTGGCGTACAGACATTGTATGAGATAACTAACTGGTTCCCCAATTAATAACTCCATCCCGTCACATGGTTTAACATATACATTGACATATGAAGACAAGCCTGACCTCTCCCCTCTCTGGCCCCATTCTAATGACAAGTATCTCACAAGCATATGATGAAAATAACATCTTATCTATCTATGTTACATAGCTAAATCTGATTCAGCCACGACAGATTATAATAAATATCATCTGGGTCTCGCCCTGTGCCCTTATACGTCCCCTTATGCCATAGTTTGTACATCTCAATTGTCGGTAGAAACCACATTTGTTAAAGCAAGTCAACCGTATCAGAATTTTTTTAAAGGCAGTAAATGAGGATGAATCAACTGTTTCGCTGCCAGACAAGGCTCCGCTGATAGCCAGGTGTAGCGGTGGTAAGGATTCACTCCATTGTGCTGAAAAGAAAGCTCTGCTGCTGGGAGAGCTTTATGTAGGCCCTAACAGTTTGTGGGTGTAATGGGAACATTTTAATTGTATGCATCTACATAACTGAGTATGTAACTAACCTTGGGAAACTGTCCTATTATCATCTCCTGTTCTTGGATAGTATAATCCTGTGTCTGAAACCAGCTGCACCTGTGTCCTTGTATTCTGCCCAAGAACAGAAACTAGAAAGATATGTGCTTATCACTCAATGTTTCGGAATTCAGACTGTCTGCACTGCACTGTGTAACTCCGCTATTCCCCTGAGCTCAGAAAAACAAAGAATCTTAGTTTGACTTGGAATCCAGCAAATCCTTATTTTATAATATCCACCACAATTTGGCACTGCAGATGGGACTGACATATCGTTTACCTGCGGCTCTGAGGGTAAACTACCGGCAGAGGCTCACTGCGCTGTGAGTCTAGGGTAAATTCCTCCTCATCAAATGAGGGAACAGAAATACCCGCCTGACGTCCACAGGAGTTGGGGGTCAGTGATTGCTCAGTCGATATTTTACTAAGCTGGTGAGTCATCATTCAAGAAGAATGATGGGAAGAATTTGGTACATGAGTGAGGGGCGTGAGGTTGGCAACAGACTGAGAGGCTCAGCCAGATGGGAGATAATTCTCCTCTGTGCTTAGGACTCACAGGACATATGTGCACAGAGGGGACAATGAAGTTCCTGTTCATGTTCCCCTTGAACCTAACCAGCCTGCCCCTGACAGCTCACTGTTGTCTCAGGTTCCGCACTGTTTATGGGCAAAGGATAAATATGATATTAAATCAAATGTAACTTTATTTGTCACATGCACTGAATACAACAAGTGTAGACCTTACCGTGAAATGCTTACTTACAAGCCCTTAACCAACAGTGGAGATGATATGGAAGATGAGAGGAGCAACACCTGTGACCGTCTCTCCTAAAGGCACATATCGGCCCCACAAAGCACAGTACACCTTGAGTAAGGAGGCGGAGGCAGGCGTTGGCAAAATCCTGACCTCTCTGTTGATCAGGGGGGCTGTTGCCACCTGTACATCATCACCTTGCAAACCGCCAATTTGACCTGTTAGAAAAGCATCTGGTGAATGGAGAATGGTACAAGATCTTAGAGCTGTTAATGTTGCAGTGTATGTCAGGGCAACAGTAGCGCCAAACCCAGTCCCTACTCTTTCTTCTGTCCCGCCAGATTTAAATTGGTTTACAGCTCTTGATTTGGCTAATGCATTTTTTAGCATTTCTGTGCACCCACATTCTCAGTACTGATTCGCGTTTTCTTTTCAAAGACAGCGCTATTGGGCGAGATTACGCTGAGAGCCCTGCAATTTTTGAGGATTAATTGAGCGCCAAATTGCTGTCATTTGTGCCCCCTAAAGAGAACACTCTTGTTCAGTATGTTGATGACCTCCTTCTATGCTCTCCTGACAGAGAATCATGTGAAATTGATACTGTTGCACTGCTAAATTCTCGAGCTGATAATGGCCACAAGGCCTCGGAAAATAAATGACAACCTGTCCAACAAATTGTTAATAAGGATCGGTGTCCCGTCAACGGGACAATTGTAAATCATTCAGCATGTTATGTCAAGATCGCAGATTTTAGAGAAACAACAAATGTCGGTACATAGATGGGTTTTATATCGGCTGAAAGCTTAAATTATTGTTAATATAACTGCACTGTCAAATTTACAGTAGCTATTACTGAAAAAAAATGCCATGCTATTGTATGAGGAGAGCTCCTAACAACAAAACTGTTTTTCCACTGCGATAGATTTGATAAATTCACCTCTGAAGGTGAAATGTGTACTTACATTCTGAAATCTTGCTCTGATTTATCATCCAAAGGGTAYCAGAGATAACATGAAGTGTCGTTTTGTTAGATAAAATAATTTTTAATGTCCTAAAAAAGTCCATATAACATGCACGATCGATTTTGTATTTCCACTCGTTCAATTTGCAAGGAAAGGAATCTGTGAAAATGTCACCCTAAACGTTGTTTTAACAAGTCAAATCACATTTGAATCTATTCCTCAGAGATCCTAGAAGGTAACAAGACTTCACTATTTCATTAGGGGTGTATTATATCCTATAGGACATCATATTTGGTCAGAGAGCGACGCCTTCATGGCATGCCGATGACGTGGGCGGCCATCACTTGAACAACTGTATCTGTCAAATAAGCACCACTCGGGGTCAAACAAAGCTAGCTAGGAAGCTAATGAGCTTTACGGGAGTATCTGGAAACCATGTATATGTCGTAAAATGTAGCTTCTAACTTTGTACGACAGCATGCCTTTTTATTTTGGGCAAAAATTATAAGGATATTCAGAGTTATGAAAACTGGTTGTTTTGCAAATGTTGAACTTATAATATGGCTACTAATACTTGGAAAGCTAAATCAAAGTCCAAGTATACAGATTTGACGATATTCTTGCAGGAAAATGGAATATGAATGCAAATGTCTTCTCACGATTTGCCCAAATGTACATGGGGACTTCACACTAAAAGTCTTGAGGATCAGGATCACTCCAAGTTATCCATCTGAAACTTTGCACATAMACTGCTGCCATCTTGTGGACACTATCGGAATTACAAGCAGAGTGATAGCTATAACAGAGACCTTTCTCTTGCATTTCAAAGATGTGGTAAAAAACACAGGTTGKTTTTTTTCTTTGTATTTTCATCTACCAGATCTATTGTGTTTTATTCTCCTACATTCAATTCACATTTCCACAAACTTCAAAGTGTTTCCTTTCAAATGCATATCCTTGCTTCAGGGCCTGAGCTACATGAAGTTAGATTTGGGTATGTCATTTAGGCGAAAATTGGAAAAAAAGGGGGCTATCCCTATTTGGGACACGTTATCACACCAGGGGGCAGAAGCTTAGCTACAGACAGGGTTAAAGCTGTTTTACAGGTTCCTAAATCAAACACCAAGGAACAGATGTTGTCACTGTTGGAAATGGCTGACTATTGTAGAGTTTGGTTAATTGATTACGCTGAAATTGTCCAACCTCTCTCTGATCTCGTTCATTTAAAACCTATGGCCATGGCGGATCAGGTTACCTAATCACTCCAAACCTTTCCATTTGTTCGTTTCGAAAAATAATGGGTTTATGTCAGCAGTACTGGCACAAACTGTGGGTGGTAAGATGAGACCTGTTGGTTTCTACTCTAAACGTCTCGATACTGTTGCGCGTGCACTGCTCCCTTGCCTCCACTCTGTGGCGGCAGCTACGGACGGGCAGTGTTGGCCTGTATTGACATTGTAGCTACGCGGCCCTTAACTGTTCAAGTGCCTCATTCTGTCTTCTCCCTTATCTCACAGGCAAGGACAGCACATCTCACCCCCGCAAGGCTGCTACATTGGTAGAATATGTTACTTACAATGTTTCATGTTACTCTGAAACAATGTATTGTTTTAAACTGCAACCTTACTCCCCATACAGTCTGATGGTGATGAACATGGCAGTAGTGAGGTGGTTGACCTCTTGTGTATATCACTCCCTGATCTACACAATTCCTAACAGTGATCTAATCTGTTTTGTTGATGGTTGTGCTAAATGTTCTTCATCAGGTGATCCAGTTGCATCTATGCTGTGTGCACAACCCACAGTATTGAGGCAACCAGACTTCTTCTCTGCCCTCCCACTTCTCTGCACAGGCAGCAGAGCTGTGTGATCTCATTCTTGCCTGTGTGTTGGGAAAGGGGAAGTCCCTCACAGTGTACACTGACTCTCAGTACGCTTTTGGTGTCTGTCACATTTTTGGAACCCTGTGGCAACATCGTGGTTTCCTCACCTCAACTGGTAAACCAATCGCACACCATAACATGGTTAAAGAACTGCATGAGGCAGTACTCCTGCCCTCCACACTTGGAATTTGTAAATGTGCAGCTCATACTGAACACAGTGACCCTGTTTCCCTAGGAGATGTTGCTGCAGACTGTACAGCGAAAGCACCTACTGATTCCCCTACCTCCCCTCTCCTTGTGATGTCATGCATTGATCCTGTCACCTCTCTTTCCTTTAATGTCTCTTTGCTACAACAGGGGGCTGATGGAGTGGAAAAGAAGCGTTGGCAGCGAACATGCGTGACCCCTCTGATGGTGTCTGGAAGGGCACGACAGTCCTCCCTGTACTCTCTCCAGTGGCTTTTCCCTACCTTGCAATACTGTCAAATAGTTTGGACTATCAGTCAAAAGGGGGATGTGTATACAGTGGGGAGAACAAGTATTTGATACACTGCCGATTTTGCAGGTTTTCCTACTTACAAAGCATGTAGAGGTCTGTAATTTTTATCATAGGTACACTTCAACTGTGAGAGACGGAATCTAAAACAAAAATCCCGAAAATCACATTGTATGATTTTTAAATAATTAATTTGCATTTTATTGCATGACATAAGTATTTGATCACCTACCCAACCAGTAAGAATTCCGGCTCTCACAGACCTGTTAGTTTTCTTTAAGAAGCCCTCCTGTTCTCCACTCATTACCTGTATTAACTGCACCTGTTTGAACTCGTTACCTGTATAAAAGACACCTGTCCACACACTCAATCAAACAGATTCCAACCTCTCCACAATGGCAAGACCAGAGAGCTGTGTAAGGACATCAGGGATAAAATTGTAGACCTGCACAAGGCTGGGATGGGCTACAGGACAATAGGCAAGCAGCTTGGTGAGAAGGAACAACTGTTGGCGCAATTATTAGAAAATGGAAGAAGTTCAAGATGACGGTCAATCACCCTCGGTCTGGGGCTCCATGCAAGATTTCACCTCGTGGGGCATCAATGATCATGAGGAAGGTGAGGGATCAGCCCAGAACTACACGGCAGGACCTGGTCAATGACCTGAAGAGAGCTGGGACCACAGTCTCAAAGAAAACCTTTTAGTACACACTACGCCGTCATGGATTAAAATCCTGCAGCGCACGCAAGGTCCCCCTGCTTAAGCCAGTGCATGTCCAGGCCTGTCTGAAGTTTGCCAATGACCATCTGGATGATCCAGAGGAGGAATGGGAGAAGGTCATGTGGTCTGATGAGACAAAAATAGAGCTTTTTGGTCTAACTCCACTCGCCGTGTTTGGAGGAAGAAGAAGTATGAGTACAACCCCAAGAACACCATCCAACCGTGAAGCATGGAGGTGGAAACATCATTCTTTGGGATGCTTTTCTGCAAAGGGAACAGGACGACTGCACCGTATTGAGGGGAGGATGGATGGGGCCATGTATCGCAGATCTTGGCCAACAACCTCCTTCCCTCAGTAAGAGCATTGAAGATGGGTCGTGGCTGGGTCTTCCAGCATGACAACGACACGAAACACACAGCCATGGCAACTAAGGAGTGGCTCCGTAAGAAGCATCTCAAGGTCCTGGAGTGGCCTAGCCAGTCTCCAGACCTGAAACCAATAGAAAATCTTTGGAGGGAGCTTGAAAGTCCGTATTGCCCCAGCGACAGCCCCGAAACCTGAAGGATCTGGAGAAGATCTGTAGGGAGGAGTGGGCCAAAATCCCTGCTGCAGTGTGTGCAAACCTAGTCAAGAACTACAGGAAACGTATGATCTCTGTAAAGGTTTCTGTACCAAATATTAAGTTTGCTTTTCTGATGTATCAAATACTTATGTCATGCAATAAAATGCAAATTAATTACTTAAAAATCATACAATGTGATTTTCTGGATTTTTGTTTTAGATTCCGTCTCTCATAGTTGAAGTGTACCTATGATAAAAATTACAGACCTCTACATGCTTTGTAAGTAGGAAAACCTGCAAAATCGGCAGTGTATCAAATACTTGTTCTCCCCATGTATATGTTAATCTTTACATGGGGGATCATACTGCTTACCCCTCTTTACCTGGGGGATCATACTATTTACCCCTCTTTACCTGGGGGATCATACTATTTACCCCTATATACCTGGGGATCAGACTATTTACCGCTCTTTACCTGGGGGATCATACTATTTACCCTCTTTACCTGGGGATCATACTATTTACCCGCTATTTACCTGGGGATCAATACTGCTTACCTATTTACTGGGGATCATACTGCTTACCCTATTTACCTGGGGATCATACGCTTACCCTTATTTACCTGGGAATCATACTGCTTACCTTATTACTGGGGGATCATACTGCATAACCCTGTTTACCTTGGGGATCAACTGCATTACCCTATTTACCTGGATCAATACTGCTTACCCTTATTTACCTGGGGATCATACTGCTTACCCCTCTTTACCTGGGGGATCATACTATTTACCCCTCTTTACCTGGGGGATCATACTATTTACCCCTATATACCTGGGGGATCAGACTATTTACCGCTCTTTACCGGGGGAGAATCATATATTTCTGCCCTCCCTTTACCTGGGGGATCATACTATTTACCCCTATTTATCCTGGGGATCAATACTGCTTACACCCTATTTACCTGGGGATCATACTGCTTACCCATTACTACGTATATACCGCTTACCTTATTTACCTGGGAATCATACTGCTTACCCCTATTTACCTGGGGGATCATACTGCATAACCCTGTTTACCTGGGGGTCATACTGCATAACCCTATTTACCTTGGGATCATACTGCTTACCCTTATTTACCTGGGGATCATACTGCTTACCCCTATTTACCTGGGGGATCATACTATTTACCCCTATTTACCTGGAATCATACTGCTTACCCCTATTTACTGGGGGATCAATACTGATAACCTTATTTACCTGGGGACTCATACATTTGCAATAACACCTATATTTACCTTGGGATCATACTGCTTACCCTTATTTACCTGGGGCTCATACTGCTTACCCCTATTTACCTGGGGGATCATACTATTACCCCTATTTACCTGGGAACCATACTGCTTACCCCTATTTACCTGGGGGATAATACTTTTTACCCCTATTTACCTGGGCATCATACTATTTACCCCTATTTACCTGGGGGATCCATACTGCTTATCCTTATTTACTTGGGAGATCATACTGCTTACCCCTATTTACCTGAGGGAACCATACTGCTACTCCCTATTTACCTGGGAGATCATACTGCTTACCCCTATTTACCTGGGGAGACCATACTATTTACCCCTATTTACCTGGGGGATCATACTATTTACCCCTATCTACCTGGGGGATCATACTGCTTACCCTATTACCTGGTTATCCCACTGCTTACCCCTAATCTCCTGGGGAGATCATACTGCTTACCCTTATTTACCTGGGAGATCATACTGCTTACCCCTATTTATCTGAGTTATCCTACTGCTTACCCCTAATTCCTGGGGATCATACTGCTTACCCCTATTTACCTGAGGAATATACTGCTTCCTATTTACTGGGAGATCATACTGCTTACCCCTATTTATCTGGTTATCCTACTGCTTACCCCTATTTACCTGGGGATTGTACTTGTTACCCCTATTTTACCTGGGGATCATACTGCTTACCCCTATTACCTGGGGAATCCGCACTGCTTACCCTATTTACCTGGGGACCATGCTGCTTACCCCTTATTTACCTGGGGGATCATACTTTTTACCCCTATTACCTGGGGATCATACTGCTTACCCCTATTCCCTGGGGGATCATACTGCTTACCCCTATTTACCTGAGGAATAATACTGCTTACCCCTATTTACCTGGGAGATCCATACTGCTTACCCCTATTTATCTGGGTTAGCCTACTGCTTACCCCTATTTTACCTGGGGGATTGTACTGTTACCCCTATTTACCTGGGGATCATACTGCTTACCCCTATTACCTGGGATCGCACTGCTTACCCCTATTTACCTGGGGACCATACTGCTTACCCCTATTTACCTGGGGATCATACTGCTTACCCTAATTCCCTGGGGGATCATACTGCTTACCCCTATTTACCTGAGGAATATACTGCTTACCCCTATTTACCTGGGAGATCATACTGCTTACCCCTATTCATCTGGGTTATCCTACTGCTTACCCCTAATTCCCTGGGGGATGCACTGCTTACCCTATTTACCTGTGGATCATACTGCTTACCCCTATTTACCTGTGGATCATACTACTTACCCCTATTTACCTGGGGATCGTACTGCTTACCCCTATTTACCTGGGAGATCGCACTGCTTACCCTATTTACCTGGGGGATCGTACTGCTTACCCCTATTTACCTGGGGATTGTACTGCTTACCCCTATTTACCTGGGGATCATACTGCTTACCCCTATTTTACCTGTGGATCATACACTCTTACCCCTATTTTACCTGGGGATCGTACTGCTTACCCTATTTACCTGGGATCGTACTGCTTACCCCTATTACTTGGGATCATACTGCTTACCCCTATTTACCTGGGGATCTACTGCTTACCCCTATTTACCTGGGAGATCCACTGCTTACCCCTATTTACCTGGGGATCGTACTGCTTACCCCTATTTACCTGGGGATGACTGCTTACCCTATTTACCTGGGGATCATACTGCTTACCCCTATTTACCTGGGGATCGCACTGCTTACCCCTATTTACCTGGGGATCGCACTCTTACCCCTATTTACTGGGGGATCGCACTGCTTACCCCTATTTACCTGGGGGATCGCACTGCTTACCCCTATTTACCTGGGGGATCGCATTGCTTACCCCTATTTACCTGGGGATCGTACTGCTTACCTTATTACCCCTGCGGATTGTACTGCTTACCTATTTACCTGGGGATCATCTACTTACTACCCATTACCGGGGATCGCACTGTTACCCTATTTACCTGGGGGATCGCACTAACTGCTTACCCCTATTTACCTGGGGATCGCACTGCTTACCCCTATTTACCTGGGGGATCGCACTGCTTACCCCTATTTACCTGGGGGATCGCATTGCTTACCCCTATTTACCTGGGGGATCGTACTGCTTACCCTTATTTACCTCAGGGATCGTACCTGCTTACCCCTATTTACCTGGGGGAGCATACTGCTTACCCCTATTTACCTGGGGGATCGCACTGCTTACCCCTATTTACCTGGGGGATCGTAATGCTTACCCCTATTTACCTTGGGGATCGTACTGCTTACCCCTATTTACCTGGGGGATCATACCGTTTACCCTTATTTACCTGGGGGACCATACCGCTTCCCCCTATTTACCTGGGGGACCAAAACATGGTTTATGTGCTTTGGAAAAGGTTTTACCTGCCATGAGGACCGAACCAATACGCCCACGTGATTTGACCAAAATTGTCATTACCCACTACTAGTTTTTTCATAAGATGCCATTCTACTCTGAGGAGGAGAAGAACACACAGGATTGAGTGGTACTGTGCCTTGTTAAAGTATTTACCAGTAGGGTTAATGGAATAAGAGTTAAGCACACTGTGGTTTTCTGGGACTTCTCTTTTCGTTTGAGTTTAAGATTTTAGAATAAATACCTCCTTTTTGATAGACGTGTAAATGTCACAAATACTGTGTCTCTTTCTCTTTGCAGTATCTCACACTCATCATACATGTTTGACCTGTTGCATGCTTGGAAATGTGCCTGTTGTAGACAGAGGTTTGCTCTCACAAGGTCGGCTCAGTGGGAGTGGAATATTGGCTGAACGCCCAGTCTCTGTGGTTGCCAGGTGCTCTCTCCTAAGCAGCCACAGCCGGAGAAAACGCTTTCTTGAGAAAAGATCCACTTGGCTGTATTATATCTGTGTTATACCTAATCATTAGCAGAAACTGGCAAGTTAGAATTTCATATGATGTGTGAATGGTTAAAGACTTACATKGAAGAATTGGTGGAATACAGGATATGATGCCTTTAGATGCTTGCTACATTTAACATTTATACAATTATTGTTAAGGAATTAACAAAAGGGAGGCGTGTAATGGGAACATTTTAATTGTATGCATCTACATAACTGAGTATCTAACTAACCTTGTGAAACTGTCCTATTATCATCTCCTGTTCTTGGATAGTATAATCCTGTGTTGCAAACCAGCTGCACCTGTGTCATTGTATTCTGCCCAAGAACAGAAACTAGAAAGATATTGTCACGGCTGTTGAAAGGAGACGACCAAGGTCCAGCGTGGTGAGCGTACATTTAATTTTTTTAGGGAAAAAGACAAGAATGACGCCGAACAAAACAATAAACAATACCAAAACAAACCGTGAAGCTTAAGGCTATGTGCCATCAAACAAAGTTAACTTCCCACAAAGACAGGTGGAAAAAAGGGCTACCTAAGTATGGTTCTCAATCAGAGTCAACGACAGACAGCTGCCTCTGATTGAGAACCACACCCGGCCAAACACAAAGAAATAGAAAACATAGAACATAGAATACCCACCCCAACTCACGCCCTGACCAAACCAAAATAGAGACATAAAAAGGTCAGGGCGTGACAGATATGTGCTTATCAACCAATGCTTCGGAATTCAGACTGTCTGCACTACGCTGCACTAAATACATGTGTATTTAATTACTTTGTAAAATGAATGGTTACATTATACAAGGCAAAGTTTAAGTTACAAAGCATTATCAAGCATTACAAAGAATTATTCAAAGCATGATCAGAGAGGAAGAGAGAGAAATCATAGCCAGGAAGGCCATGCCCCAAGAGTCCTTGGGGTGGAGAGAAAAAGAAAGGCTGTATTTCAGCAGCGCAGGTCAGGAACAAAATAGAGAGAGAATGAACCTAAGACCCTTTTATAAGCATATGAGTTTTGGGATTCAAAATCTGGGGTATTGACCAATAGCATTACGCATGAGTTAACTTCTAAACAGATATCAGACCTACAGGATTTAAAGACAACAGAACCTCTGTATCGCAGAAGTGTGATAGAATGGGGATTGGTGAGATAATGCAGCGCTCCTAAGACAACACAAAGGAATTCTTGCATACAGTTGATAAGAGTCTCTTCGGGGGCAGGGCCACCCTACAACACTGTCACCATGAGTCAAGTGGAATGTAATGGAGAGTGTCAGTGTCAATTTGGTTCTCATACTCCTCTCCCATTCATCTGCTGTAATTTTAATAATCCCTGTCCAAACAGCCTGCAGTACGTAGGCTAACWCCCTGACAAGCCAGACAGAAAGCTCAACATTCATTTATCCGCACAAAGGGAGTCCTGTCCAGCTGGACAAGTCTACTTTTCTTCAATTGACAGTCTTTGCAGTTAAGATTGTATTTGTTATTTCCTCTTTTCTTTCAATTTTCTCTCTTTCTCTTGCTCTCTCTACCCATCATCATCCTGCATACGCTCTGTCTGGGAGAGTTTATAGAGTGGCTTCTGGAGAGGTGTCGGTTTTCCATCGGCGGATTAGGAACTCGACTGTGTAATTACACGAGGAGAGAGTGTGTGAGAGAGAGACAGAGAGCGAGAGAGTGTGTGCGTGTGTGTGGCAGAGGCTGGTGATGATAATGTGGCATACCGGATGTGCATCAATGCCTGTGTGTGTGTGTGTGTGTGTGTGTGTGTGGTACACGTGAGAGCTGAGGGAGAGTGTCAGGTTCACACTGTCACCACACAGGGCCTCATTAGTGGCAGAAGCAGTGGATCTCCTTTAGTCATTATTTATTTTGAAAGCAGATGTTGACGAGCCCCAGTGTATTTTTGACTGCTGCCACTGGGATGACTGGGGCAGACGTACTAAGAGCACTCGGAGAATAACTACAGTAGCAGTTCTCCTGCAGTCTGTCTCCTCTCGTAAAATCCCATTTAGAGTAATGAGTTTGTTCTGAAATATTTAGCAGCTAGTCCCCCGGCTGGCATTTTAAAGCCACTTATAACATGTCAAGTTAAACACTGTTTTAAACAGGGCACCTAACATCCCCTTTTAACAAAACATAATAAATTAAAAATTTACACATATTTACATTTTTACAAAGGTTTCCGAGAGTGATTTAATGTGTTCTCAGAAGCAAGCTATGAGGACACTATTACTGTACCTTACTAGGCCCCCACATACTAGGAAATATCCCCTTTAGAATCTACTGTATACAGAGAGGAAGAGGTGAAGCGAGAGGGCCCACCCCCGTCCAAATCTGTCCACCCAGGAATACAGCGATAAGCAGACCGATAAGCAGACTTGCCTTTGGGACAACGACTCCCATTGTTAGGGCAGAGACAAGACCATATCGTCATTATATACATTATCTCTGATGTATCCGACATGCTCTTCATGGTCCTACTGTAGGGGAAGGGGGCGCACCAGATTGGTTGCCCATTCATGCCCAGAGTGGAGGCGCCAAGTTTGGCGAAGTGGTATAGTTTCTCCTTGTTTGCTATTTGAGAATATAAAGAGCTCTGTATTACTTTGAGTTGATGGATTATATGGGTATATGCTATTTTGTTCTATGCTGATAATTTAGCCTATGAATGCCATTCCACCGATTAAGAGTGTAACGCTGTATTATGTAATGTTGTAGTATTTCAGAGAGTTGTGAGTTGGTATGACCCAATCCAGGTACTAGCCTATTGCTGCCAGAATGGGGTCATAATATTCCTTTTAGTGTGCTCTAAAATATAGTATGTTTAGATTCTGAAATACAGATTTTCACATGAATTTGTTCAACATTAAGCATATTAATATGAATATCTCAAAAGTTCCCTTTTTGATACAGCATTATTTTCAATATGTTGTTCCATATAGACTGTATTGAATAAGCACAGGTGTTTTCAGTGGACTCTCTGGTACTTCTAGAGTTACAGTACATTTTATGCAGGGGGGATCCTCTTATTCCTCTGTCAATTCAAATTGACTTCACCTGGCTAATCAAAACCGCCCAGATTACTATTAAAGGAAATGCCGGAGAATAATCTCTGCGGTCACTAGAAAAGCATGGGTGCGTTTGTATGCCAAAGAGAAGACAATTGTCGAAGTAAAAGTTTATTGATTAAAACAGAGACATTGGTCCTGTGGCCCCTTCAAAATTCATAAGATACATTATCAAGAGGTTTGGATTTTATTTCCAAATTTCCTCTCTGGTCCATTGGTACCTGGGCTTAACATTTGTGCACCCTGCTGTAAAAAGCTTCCTGAAGCCGAAGACAATGTGTCACCCAGGCCAGGTAAGTCATCTCCACCGCTGAAGCACCAGCTGCACATTCACCACCCCATGAAGAGAACATGAGGAGCTTGAAAACTTCAATAAATGTCTATCTTTTATTGGTTAATCTCTGATACATAAAACATATTTGAAAACGTCAGAAAAGTACAGAAAGAAAGTTAAGCAAAATCCAAAATACAACGAGGAAGAAAATGAATCGCCTTTCACCATTTGACATGGGACTGGAAAGTGGTATTGAATTGATTGCCCAGTTGAAGCAAAAATGTAGCAACCTGCCTGTATATCCACCATTACATGTAGGTTACTATACAACATGCTTTTTGCGAGTCATTCTTAAAGTGCAGCTCAATGGTAAACATATGTAATAAGCTATTACCATAGTGTTTACTAGACAGGCATATATTCAAGCTTTCTCTTATTTTTATGGATCCATCTCCAAGTCAACTGCCTACTGCTATGCCCTTTCTGTTAGTAAAACATCTGACTTCACCTGAAAGACTGTTGTACAGAACCTTCCTGCCATGTCCCTTGGCTGTGAGACATGCTACTTTATCCCAGAGAGTAATAAAAATATACATAMGAATATACACAAGATAGACAATGAYACATTTGTCAATGAATTATGTCACAAAAAAATCAGAACACAGTTTTTGGTCTATGTGCTATGTTTTTTCCATTGACAGACATGTTAACTGTAATGTGGATGCAAGAAAGAAGGTAAACACGAGGTTTACACAAACTAGAGTAGTTCATTAGCTCATCTTATGTTGTGGATGAGTAAATTCAGTCGTGGTTTTCAAAGCCACTGGAATGTAATTTAGACAAAATGCTGATACGAATACTCCAATATTCCATTTTGCTTCCTGGTATTGACACCATAATATTGTAGACATCCATTCAGCTCCTGAGTGGCGCAGTGGACTAAGGCACTGCATCTCAGTGCTTGAGGTGTCACTACAGACACCCTGGTTCGATTCCAGGCTGTCACAACTGGCTGTGATTGGGAGTCCCATAGGGCGGTGCACAATTGGCCCAGTGTCGTCCGGGTTTGGCTGGTGTAGSCTGTCATTGTAAATAAGAATGTGTCTGTAACAGACTTGCCTGGTTAAATTTAAGGAAAATAAAGAGGATATGGATGAGAATCAGATTGTTCACATTCCATTGCAAAGGTRTGTCACCTTTCTCCCTTCCAAAATAAAGGTTAGTCATACTAGTTCTATCCATGATAGTCCTTTGTAGCTCAGTTGGAAGAGCATGGTGCTTGTAACACCAGGGTAGTGGGTTTGATTCCTGGGACCACCCTTACATAAGATGTACGCACGCATGACTGTAAGTCTCTTTGGACAAAAGTGTCTGCTAAATGGCATATATTATGATGTAAAAGCGACTMTTTTTGGTTTTTGTCACTATAACCCACCAGACTACTAACTAGTGTTACTGTATGTAGGCCTAACCCACATTAGAAACAGGTGTGTTGGTTATCATAATCAGCCCACTACTATAAAAAGCTATCTATTAAAGGGGCAATCTGGGATTCAAACAACTAGAAGTATTAGCCGTTATGGAGTTGTATTGTAGATTAAGCACAAAGTGCTTGACGTCTTGGTATCCATTGTTCTATTTAGTATATACTTGGCCGACCACATAGGCTTTTCAATGCCTTAGGCTTTATGTTGCATGCTTGTAAACCTAGAAGATTTGTTGATCACCACCCATCTCATTGTGACCCAATTGGCCTATTCATCCCCCCTCTTCTCACCTGTAACTATTCCCCAGGTCGTTGCTGTATCTGAGAATTTGTTGTCAGTCAACTTACCTGGTAAAATAATGGTAAAATAAAAAATGAAGCCCCCTGGCCAGTGAGAATGTCGTGGCCTCCTGTGTAGGATGAATTGGTATTTTTTATTTTTTTTATTGGATCCCCATTAGCTGCAGCTACACTTCCTGGGGTCCACACAAAACATGAGACATGACATAATAAAGAACAGTAATAGACAAGAAAAGCTCAAGGACAGAACAACACATTTTTTTAAATGCATAATGATGAGCATAAATAAGCATTACACTTACTCAGTGTTTTCCATTAGCGCCAGCTAATCAGCCAGTTACAGACACATTTTCAGCCAGCTACTTTTTTCCACTTCATACTAACTAGGCTACTTTTCATTTAACATTTCAATTCGCTAGTCCGTCGAGCCCTCTCCCGCTAGAATGAACCATATGTATCTTCTAGAGATCTATTGATAGGATAGGCGCCTGTCAATCACAAAGCGAGCGCTGACAGGGAAACACAGTCAGCTGTCTGACTCTCCTCCCGGTACAAAGTGTTTGTGCTGTGGTTGGTTGAAGTCAAATTTCTTTACACAGAGCAGGGAGAGAGCATGATGCTCATGATTTTGCACGTCCAATGTAATGTAAGTGGCAACGATGAGTCRAAATCCATTTAGCCAAATTATTGTTCTCTGACACATTCATTTATTTTCTTTCACATGTTTCTCATAGCATAGTAGGCTATTTACTGTGCTTTGATTGACAACTGAACAGTGTTGACTGTTATAAAAGGTGTCAATCTGACTGAATGAAGTATCCTATATCCCCTGGCCATCCATAAATCATACAACGTGGTTATACAGTGCCCTCCATAAGTATTAGGACAGTGAAGCATTTGTTCTTGTTTTGGCTCTCTACTCTAAAAGATTGGCCTATAATTCAAACAATGACTATGAACTGCAGATTGGTTAGAAATTACAGAACTTTTTGTACATAGTGCCCTCATTTTAGGGGAGCAAAAGTATTGTGACAAATTCACTTATATGTGTATTAAAGTAATCAAAAAATAAGTATTTGGTCCCATAACACGCAATGACTACATCAAGCTCGTGACTCAACACATTTGTTGGATGCATTTGCAGTTTGTTTTGGTTGTGTAACTAATGTATTATGTCATTTTGAAGAATAGAATGTTTCTACACACTTCCATATGAATGTGGATGCTACCATGATTACGGATAATCCTGAATAAGGATGAGTGAGAAAGTGAGAAATCTTGCTGCTGTGATATTATGTCWCTAATATGGGGATACATTTGGCAGTAGGTTAGGAAGTGCAGCTCAGTTTCCACCTCATTTTGTTGACAGTGTCTCAATAGCATGGCTATGCACACTGAGTCTAGACATAGTCAAAGCTTTCCTTCATTTTGGATCAGTCACAGTGGTCAGGTATTCTGCCACTGTGTACTCTCTGTTTAGGGCCAAATAACCTTCTAGTTTGCTGTTTTTTGGTTAATTACTTCCAATTTGTCAATAAATGATATTTTAGCTTTCTCATTATTTGGTTGGGTCTAATTGTGTTGCTGTCCTGCGGGTCTGTGGGGTCTGTTTGTGAATAGAGCCACAGGACCAAGGACCTGACCTCTCGAAATTCCCTGAGACGGCATAACAATGGATTAGCTTCTTCAGCGAGGCGCCGAGCTGCTTGGCACTCAAAGATCTTCTTTGGACCCTGAACAAACTGGAGATACAATTCACGGAGCCAGCGTTCATTGTTGCTCAAACAAATTTGGTTCTCAAACGAATTTGAGAACCATGCTCCCCAATTATTACCAACACATCGACTGTCTAACTCGCGGAAATTCTACTCTTGACCACTGCTACATGCCTTTAACACGGGTATAAGGCCCTCTCCCGTCCTCCTTTCGGAAATTCCGACCATGACTCCATCTTGCTTTTCCCAGACTACAAACAAAGACTCAAGAGGGAAGTTCTGGTGGTCAGTTCTGTACAGCCTTGTAGGAAACCTGAAAGAG
Source organism: Salvelinus sp. IW2-2015 (assembly GCF_002910315.2). Classification (NCBI taxonomy): domain Eukaryota; kingdom Metazoa; phylum Chordata; class Actinopteri; order Salmoniformes; family Salmonidae; genus Salvelinus; species Salvelinus sp. IW2-2015. The sequence goes on from NC_036855.1 coordinate 6,483,743, forward strand.
GGAGACGCTGCTAATAAACAGGGCAAGGTGACCGGGGACAATAGTTTGGCTAAACAGTACATATATCACTCACAGAGATCGATCAAGGTGGCAAAACACACAGTAAAGATACAAAGTGGAGTAGCAATTCACGGATTACAAAAAGATAGCCAGCCACATCACTGTCACCAWSGCCACCCTACTAGACGAGCTAAACACCTTTTCCTCAAGATTCGAGCACAATGACCCTGAGCTGCCGAGGAGAGCACCCGATGACAACATGGGATACACACTCAGTCTCCACTGAGGACATATGTAAGTCATTCAAACGTGTTAACCCTCGCAAGGCTGCCTGCCCGTCATAATGAAGTGCTTCCAGAGGCTAGCCAAAGACCATATCGATAGATTTGACCCTTTCCAATTCGCCTACCACCCTGACAGATCGACTGACGAATCAATCGCAATCGCMATTGCACTGCACCCTGCCCTCACCCACCTGGACAAAAGGAATGCATATGTGAGGATGCTGTTCATCGACTACAGCTCAGCCTTCAATACCATAAGCTCATCACTAAGCTCACGGCCCTGGGTCTGAACTCCTCCCCATGCAACTGGGTCTTGGACTTCCTGATGGGCCGCTCCCAGGTGGTGAAGGTAGGCAACATTACCTCCTCGACACTGACCCTCAACAAGGGGGCCCCAAAAGATTGCGTCCTCTGTCCCTTCCTGTATTCCTACGACTGCGTGGCCTCACACAGTTCCAACTCCATCATCAAGTTCACTGATGACATGGCAGTAGTAGGCCTGATCACCAATAACGTCGAGACAGCCTACCATGAGGTAGGCACTCTGACAGCGTGGTGCCWGGTAAACAACCTCTCCCGCAACATTAGCAAAATAAAGGAGCTGATTGTGGATTTCAGGAGGAACCAGGCTGGACATGTTCCCATCCTCATCAATGGGGCCACCGTGGAGATGGTCAATAACTAAACATTCCTCTGCGTACACATCTCAGAGAATCTGAAATGGTCTAACCACACGGACACGGTAGTGAAGAAGGCACGACAGGGACTTTTCAACCTCAGGATGCTGAATAAATTTGGCCTGTCCCCAAGGTCCCTCACAGTGTTCTACAGGATCACCATCGAGAGCATACTGTGGGCTGCATAACAGCCTGGAACGGCAACTTCACCGCCACGGACCGCAAGGCTCTTCAGAGGGTGACACGTGAAGCCGAAAGCACTGGGTGCACACTGCCTGCCCTACAGGACACCTAAAACACAAGGTGTCACTGGAAGGCCATGCCCTGTTGAAGCATCATGGCAAAAACTGAAAGACTGGCCAATAGTTTCTACCCTCAGACCATTAGGCTGCTGAATACCCACCACTAGTCAGCTACCTGCTCCCCCCCTCTGTCTCTTATACACATCTAGATGTGTATAAGAGACAGCATCACGGTAACCATGGCCACCCTACTAGACGAGCTAAACACCTCCCCTTCTACTCCCCCTATGGACATACCCCCCACCCCCCATAGATATTTCCCCCTTTACCCCCCCCCCCCCCACTTAGCCTCTGTTTTGGTCTGTGTGTTTGTCAATTAAGGTGTTCAGAATGAATACGTGGTCTGTCATACGATAATTTGGTAAAAAGACAATTTGACATTTGCTCAGAAAAATTATTTTCACTGTCTAATGAGTCTGATGTTAATGAAATGCAGATGATTTTCTCAAAGTTGCTGTTGAAGCATATCCCACGGTAGTTATTGGGGTCAAATTTGTCTCCACTTTTGTGGATTGGGGTGATCAGTCCTTGGTTCCAAATATTGTGGAAGATGCCAGAGTTGAGGATGATATTAGTATAGCCATTTGGAATTTGTGGTCTGTATATTTTATCATTTCATTTAAGATACCATCAACACCACATGCCTTTTTGGGCTCTGGGGTTTGTATTTTGTCCTGCAGATAATTCAATGTAATTGGAGAATCCAGTGTGCTCTGGTAGTCTTTCATAGCTGAGCTAAGATGTTTAATTGATCATGTATATGTTTCTGCTGTTTGTACTCTGTTATAGAGCCAAAAAGATTGAAGAACTGATTTATCAATAAATCTCAGTTTTGGTTAGATAACTATTTGTGTTGTTTGTTTAATTTATTCCTTCTTTTTCCATAGTGTATTTCTGTATTGTTTTAGTGATTCGCCATAGTGAATGCGTAGGCTCAGGTTTTCTGGGTCTTTACAGTATGTTTTTGGTTGGAAAGGTTTCTCTTAGGTTTTTGCATTCTTCATCAAACCATTTGTCATAGTTGTTTCTCTCTCTGTCTGTCTCGCTGTCTATCGGTCTGTCTGGTATCTTCACCCAAGCCCTAGAGGAGCTCCAGTTCTATCTGGTGCCAGGGAAGCTCATCCCAGCCCCTTTCCTCCAGCCCCTCAAGCATCATGCTCTACATGTAAGATCACACCAACTGTTGTGTCTGTGTTCTTACCGAAAACCAAAACCTGCTCCCTTGGCCACTCATAGCTCCTCTTTCCCCAACCAGGGGGACGGAAGCTCTTTCTCAGCGAGTTCCGCACGGTTCTCCATAGCATCCTGAGGAACAACCCTCTCTGGGGTTCTCCTGCTAGAGGTATATTCTTCATGAGGGTGCTGCATTGTCCCCAGTGTCAAAAAGGAGTAGGCAATTAGTAGGCAATTTCTACTCATAATTGGTTAAATTCACACAATGCACACAAATGATGTCTTTGGAAATACTTATCTTGTCCTCTAAGTGTTTCCAATGACATCATCGGTGTGCATTGTGTGATTTTAATCAATTATGAGTAGGCATTGCCTACTAGTTACCTACTAATTGTCTACTAATTGTGACTCACCACCTGGATTTGGTGGTGTTTGAAATGGTGTTTTTTACATTATATAAATCAAATCAAACTTTATTTGTCACATGCGCCGAATACAACAAGTGTAGACTTTACCGTGAAATGCTTACTTACAAGCCCTTAACAAACAGTGCAGTTCAAGAAGAGTTAAGAAAATATTTACCAAGTAGACTAAAATAAAAAGTAATAATAAAAAGTAACACAATAAGAAGAACAATAACGAGGCTATATACAGGGGGCACCAGTACCGATATATACAGGGGGCACCAGTACCGAGTCAGTAGGTGGGGGTGATGTGACTATGCATAGATAATAAACAGYGAGTAGCTGCAGTGTACAAAAGGGGGGGATCAATGTAAATTGTCCTGTGGCGATTTTATTAATTGTTCAGCAGTCTTATGGCTTGGGGGTAGAAGCTGTTGAGGAGCCTTTTGGTCCTAGATTTGGCGCTCCGGTACCGCTTGCCGTGTGGTAGCAGGGAAAACAGTCTATAACTTGAGTGACTGGAGTCTCTGACAATTTTGGAGTCTCTGACACCGCCTATTATATAGGTCCTGGATGTCAGGAAGCTTGGCCCCAGTGATGTACTAGGCCATTTGCACTACCCTCTGTAGCGCCGAGCAGTTGCCATACCAGGCGGTGATGCAACCGGTCAGGATGCTCTCGATGGAAGAATAATAACCTTTTGAGGATCTGGGGACCCATGCAAAATCTTTTAAGTCTCCTGAGGGGGAAAAAGTTTTGTAGTGCGCTCTTCACAACTGTCTTGGTGTGTTTGGACCATGATAGTTTGTTGGTGACGAGGACACCAAGGAACTTGAAACTCTCAACTCGCTCCACTACAGCCCCGTCGATGAACTTCTTAATGCTAGGCGTCCGCCCAGCGGGACAACTTCAGGTGAAACTGGAGGGTGCGCRATTCAAATAAATAATCATAAAAATTATGGATATTAAACATTTAGGAACATACAAGTGCCTTATATCGGTTAAAAGCTTCAATTATTGTTAATCTAACTGCACTGTTCAATTTACAATAGGCTTTACAGTGAAAGCATGCCATGCGATTGTTTGAGGACGGCGCCTCACACACATCAAAATATTTTTCCACCAGCACAGGTTTCATAAATTCACAAATAGCGATTAAATATTCACTTACTTTTTGAAAATCTTTCTCTGATTTGTCATCCAAAGGGTCCCAGCTACAATTGTAGTGTCGTTTTGTTACATAAAATCCTTCTTTATATCCCAAAAAGTCAGTTTAGTTGGCGCCATCGATTTGWGTAATCCACTCATTCAACATGCAGAGAAAGGAATCCAAAAAGCTACTGCTAAACTTTGTTAAAACAAGTCAAAATAMATTTCTATTTAATCCTCAGATACCCTAAAATGTAATTCAACTATAATATTTCATACAGAAAGAAGTATGTTCAATAGGAAAGCGATCTCAGCAGGTGTGCATCCTGTATTCGTGTGCGCATACACAGATTTCCAAGTCTTTATCCCAGTACCAAAACTCATTATTCTTCCTCGTTTTGGAAGAAACAATCCTGAAACCTTGAACAAAGACGGTTGACATCTAGTGGAAGCCATAGGAATTGCAATCTGGGAACTGGATTTGGATATACCCCTATACTTTCCATTGTAAGAGCATGGGCTCTCAATGGATTTTCTCCTACAATATCTAATGTTTTATAGTCTCATACATTATTTTAACAATTCTACAAACTACAAGGTGTTTTCTATCCAATGGCACCAATTATATGCATATCCTGGCTTCAGGGCCTGAGCAACAGGCAGTTTACTTTGGGCACATCAGTCAGGTGAAGAAAAAAGGACCCTAGCCTGAATAAGTTTTAATGGGGGCCTGTTTTCCTGTAGTCCACACTGTACACACCCCAAAGGATGTGTACTGTGTTAAGGATCAGCGTGGCAGACGTGTTGTTGCCTACTCTTACCACCTGGGGGTGGCCCGTCAGGAAGTCCAGGATCCAGTTACAGAGGGAGGTGTAGAGGGAAGTCTTTAGCTTAGTGATGAGCTTCGTGGGCAATATGGTGTTGAACACTGAGCTGTAATCAATGAACAGCATTCTCACATAGGTGTTCCTTTTGTCCAGATGAGAAAGGGCAGTGTGGAGTGCGATTGAGATTGTGTCATCTGTGGATCTGTTGGGGAGGTATGCGAATTGGAGTGGGTCTAGGGTGTCCGGGAGGATGCTGTTGATGTGAGCCATGACCAGCCTTTMAAAGCACTTCATGGTTACCGACGTGAGTGCCACAGGGCGGTAATCATTTAGGCAGGCTACCTTCGCCTCCTTGGGCACAGGGACTATGGTGGTCTGCTTGAAACATGTGGCTATTACAGACTCGGTCAGGGAGAGGTTGAAAATGTCAGTGAAGACACTTGACAGTTGGTCCCCGCATGCTTTGAGTACACGTCCTGGTAATCCATCTGGCCCAGCAGCKTTGTGAATGTTGACCTGTTTAAAGGTTTTGTTCATATCGGCTTCCGAGAGCGTTATCACACAGTCATCCAGAACAGCTGGTGCTCTCGTGCATGCTTCAGTGTTGCTTGCCTCGAAGCGAGCATAAAAGGCATTTAGCTCGTCTGGTAGGCTCGAGTCACTGGGGAGCTCACGTCTGGCTTTCCATTTGTAGTCCGTAATAGTTTAAAGCCTTGCCCCATCCGGCAAGTGTCAGAGCCGGTGTAGTAGGATTCAATCTTAATCCTGTAATAACGCTTTGCTTGTTTGATTGTTCATCTGAGGGCATAGTGGGATTTCTTATAAGTATCCGGATTAGTCTCCCAATCCTTGAAAGCCGCAGCTCTAGCCTTTAGCTCGATGCGGATGTTGCCTGTAATCTGGGTGAGCATTTTCTTCTTTGCTTATGGCCTTCTAGAGTTGGTTGAGTAGAGACTCAGAGCTACAAAATKGTATATCATACATTGCATTTGAGGAACAATGGGAAAGTAATTCTGCTTTGAAAGTTGATCAACTTGTAAACTCACTTTTGAGAAAATCGCCTTTGAATGTTTTGVTATCTMGTGAAGAGTTCTTCTTTGTCTACACCCATTCAGCATCATTCACACCCTCACCCTAAGCTTTATCCCCACCCATCTCGTTTAGCTCTCGAAGCACACACTTGACGCTCTGGCCGATGATTTGTTTACCTATGGATAACATCCTAACCAGCTCTGCTGGAAATAATTCCATGATGCTTTWTTGCAGATGTTTACTGACACCGGCCATATTCAATGGGTGTTGTACACACGTCACRTAATGTTAGCAAACGAGCCAGCCAGCCAACGTTAGCTAGTTAAACAATAAACAGTGCCAATAATGCTACAGTGCTGGGAGCTAACCAACCATGTTCAATGTTAGCTAGCTAACATTAGGCTCTAACTAGAACAGCACACAGCTCTGGGAAACAAATAATAGCGTCAGCTAGGGAGCCAGCCAGCTAACGTTAGCTTGAAATGAAACCACATTCTGTCAATATTAGAAAACGTGTAATATCTGAAAATGTAACTTTAGCTAGCTAACGATAGAGTATCTTACCTATATGCATCATTGTACATGGATGCGTCTCCCTGTCAGGAATGCCATGCTACGGTTTCCCTTAGTTTGAAGATGTAATCCGGAGACAGGTGTTTCCTCCATCTCATTAGCTATCATACTCTAATTTCACTGCTTTCAAAACTTGATCCTCCAGAAAGTGGAGAGCCACACTTACGCAGCTCCACTACACAATATATATTTTTTAAAGACGCGTTCGACAGGATTACCAACACAGACTGACGAGCTTCTATGGCAGACCAATCCGAATTCTTCTCTCGGCATGTCCAGCCCACTCATTACCTCAGCCAATCATGACTCTTGGGAAGGTTTCTAGCTTTTTCTGTGGCTTAACCAACAAGGCTTGTAATTTAATACTTTTATTCATATTTACAGATGGCATATGAGTTTGTTATTAAGGCACATGAAAGTTCACATGTTCAAGAAGGCATTTCTCCAACAGTTTTTTTTATTTTGATAAAGAAATATTTTTTACGTTCAAACAGCTCTCCTGTTAAGTCTTGACTTGCGACATACGCCTAGTTTCCTGAATCGGGTCACAATTGGTTGATGATGTCATTGGAAACACTTATCTTCATTTATATTTTTTACCACAAAACATAGAAATGTGCCATTTTCACATATTGTATGTTGATGTTGGGGTGGTGCTGGAGATGATGAATAGGAAGTTGACACTTTTTTAAATATCCCTTTAACAGAGAGGTCTATTTTCTGGGTGACCTGAAAATAGACTGGTTTTCATCAAACTGTCCGCTCAAAAGGAAGCTGCTCACTGTAACCAGCGTCTGTAATCTGGTTGAAGTTATTAATCCACATGTATTGATCATATTTTTACCAATGCTGCAGAACTTTGCTSTAAAGCTGTAGCCATACCTATTGGATGTACTTGACCATAATATAGTGGCCATAGCTAGAAAAGCCAAAGTGCCAAAGGCTGGCCTAAAATAGTGTATAAGAGATCAGTCAAAATGTTTTGTACTGATTCCTATGTTGAAGATACAAAAAATTATCTGTTGGTCTGATGTGTGTTATGAGGAGCATCCAGACGCTGCACATAGTGCATTTATGAAATTGTTTATTCTAGTTATTGATAAGCATGCATCGATTAAGAAACTGACTGATCAATCTGTTGAGGCCCTGTGGATTGATGAGGAATTGAAAAGCTGTATGGTTGAGAGGGATGAGGCAAAAGGAATRGTGAATGAGTCTGGCTGCACATCTGACTGACAAACTCACTGTAAATTGAGAAATTATATGATTAAACTGAAGAAAAATAATAAGAAATTGTATGAAACCAAGAAAAATGACAAAGTATTACAGAAAAAGCTTTGGAATACTTTAAATGAAATTATGGGCAGAAAGAATATTAATACTCCATCTTTCATTGAATCAGATGACTCTTATCACATAACCTTTTGATGTTGCCAATTACTTTAATTACTATTTCATTGGTTAAGTAGGCAAACTTAGGCATGATATGCCAACAAACTGAGCCATCATATTCATGCATAAAATGCGTAATAAGGAAAGAAAAGCATTGTCATTTTAAATTCTATAAAGTTAGTGTGGGTGAGGTGTAAAAATGATTGTTGTCCTCAATAATGAGAAACCACCTGGTATTGAAAACTTAGATGGAAAGCTACTGAGGATGGTAGCTGACTATATTGCCATTCCTATTTGTCATTTTTTGTCTGAGTCTGGAGGTAAAGCACCCTTTACTAGTTCTAACAGCCGACCAATCAGCTTGCTGGCGAGTCTTAGCAAACATTTGGAAAAAATTTTGTTTGACCAGATCCAAGCTGGTCAAACACTTTTGGTTCTAAGTCTGGAAGGTATAGTATATTTGGTTTCCCAGTCCTGGCTGTTCTGTCCCAGGTGTAGTACTGGTGTAGCAGCAGTACAGTGTATTGGATGTCTGGTGCAGACAGGACAGTTATTTTGCTGTGATCAAATTCTCTAGCTGCTGTTCTCACAGCTGGGCTTCTCACTCACAGCTGCTAACTCTGTGTCTTTATCCTCCTGTCTAACACACTGCAACACAAACAATCACCCTCCTACACTACAGAGGCAGAGTCCCTTATTTTCTCTCCCCCTTCCCCTGCATCTTATTGTGTGTGTCCTGACAGGTGTCCTTCTACCTGCCTGCCCTTGGGAGGCGGTGCGTGGTCAGGGCAGGTGGCTCCAGAGGCCCCAGGGCAGACAGCAGGGGCCCTCGGCCTGGGACCGAACCCACCCCCTGCTGTTGGATCACCCAGTAGACCGCGACAGGCTGAGTCTGTCTGTCTGTTTCTGCCCCCCTGAAGACCACAGACTACCCCAGACAGGCTACACAGAGGCCAGCCAACCAACCTCCCTGAGCGCAGCGGAGGGGAGAGAAAAAAAGAGATCTGATGAAATGAGGGAAGGTGGGAGAACACCTGGAGTGGGAATAGGAGGGGGGGGGGGAGAGGAGGGCAGGAGAGTAGAAGAAGAGAGGACGGGAGGTCAGAGTGAGTGTGGAGAAGAGGAGGCGTCAGTAGACATGCCTCATCACATGGCTGTGTATCAGAGCTGACAGGAGAGGTGCACAAAGCAGGTTAGAGAACCACAGCTACTGCTTATCTGGACAACAGACAGACAGACAGACGGCTCCCCTCTCTCCCCCTTCACATCCACTCCATGCCCCATACCAGGCAGCTGCCGCTGTTCAACACCCCGTCGTTGGCACAGACAGGCAGGCAGGACAAGGTTCATCTCAGGGCTAGCGGTTCACTCACTGACCTGCCTCAGCCTCTCTCCCCTCAGACTTTATTCACCAACATTCACCTTTTCAATAGCTATCAGCTCTGACTGCTGATAGCTACTTTATTGAGGACAAGTTTACTTACAATGCCTGTGATATGTGGTTATCCCACCTAGCTATCTGAAGGTGAATTCAATAACTGTAAGTCGCTCTGGATAACTGCTAAATGACTTAATCATTTAAATGACTTAATCAAGCAGAACGTATTGCTATTCTGTTTGTCAATGCCCTCTCGCTTTGTCACTCTCTCTCTCCCTCTCTCTGTCTGTCTTTTGCTCCCATACACATGTTACTGTACCACAGCACAGTGAATCACTGCATCCCTTTAACTGAAGACCTATGCTTTGATATCTATGATTGAGTAACAAAACCTTTTCGTTTAGGCTGATTTTAAAGGAATTAAACAGCAATGTCGATTATGGAGTTGATCTGATGTGTTTGCTGCCAATTTAAATCCTGAGAGTGCTTTATCCCACCCCGTGGGGTGGAAGTGATACAGGTGAGAGTTTGCTGTCTGTGTGTGTCGGTGCGTCTCTGCACGTGTGTGTGAGTCTGTATTGAGTGTTGGTGTATGGCTTAGTGTACACTGCTCCAGGGCTTGCAGTGATCTTGCAGCCAGAATGACAGAATGATGATCCCCTACAGTATTACCCATCATAGGGGAATGAGAAAATCTAGGTCCACTCGCCAAGTCAAGTTTATTGTCAGTCTCCCCATGTGGACAGGGGACTTCTGGGTGGGATGAGATGAAGCATGGCACATTTCCTCTTGTCAGACACACTATCCGTATGGGGACCAAAAAACGGATTCCCATTCAAAATCCTATTTACCCTAACCCCTAAACTTAAAATAGCCATTGTCCTTATGGGGGCCAGCGAAATGTCCCCAATTTTCATTGTTTCACTATCCTTGTGAGGACTTCTGGTCCCAACATGGATATTAAAACCAAACACACACACACACACCATCTTGCCAGACTTGTCCCTGCTAATAATAAGCTTATTTTTTTCCTATTGTGTTATTAACTGTACATTTGTTTATTCCATGTGTAACTCTGTGTTGTTGTTTTTGTCGCACTGCTTTGTTTTATCTTGGCCAGGTYRCAGTTGTAAATGAGAACTTGTTCTGAACTGGCCTACCTGGTTAAATAAAGGTGAAATAAAATAAAATAAAACAAATRATAAGTTACGTGACAGGACGTGTGTTCCTCCCGCACTGCTAGGAGATTTCGCCTGGGTTCTGAACAACCCAATTACCAGGGAAACGGGCTTCCCTGTAGTAAAGCATGGCTACCCTCCCTTTCTCACCTCCTCTTCCCTGTTCCCCACGCATCAGCCAGCAGCTCTGTTCCCAGGCTCACACGCAGGACTCCTGACAGCCATACAGCTATTAACACTACGCAGCTTTGAAGAGCCCGCTTTCACCTTCACTAGTTCTTTATTTATTTATTTCTCATAATCTGCTTTTCTCCCCATTGAATTTACTCTGTTGCTGTTTTACTCACTAAGTGGAGCGGAAAGCTGAGACGGAAAAAGGACGTGTGATGCCTGCGAATCCAGTGAGCGAGGTAGACGGTGGTAGTTTGATCAAGAGTGGCACTACCTAGATGGGACCATGTAGTAAAAACATAGCTACAGCCAGGTCATTAATACTGTGTGAAACATTGAATTGAATTCAGATGATTATCATACCACCTACGTACCTACCCAGCTCCTGCCTAGGTGCCTACAATAACTCTCGGGATTATTTTTGTCAGTGCCACTGAAATGGGTTGTGACCTTCATCTTGGTTCACCGTCCAGTGAGGGAAAAACAGAGAAGACAAGCAACACACTGACTGCACTGTATTTGAGAGTATGGGCCTTACTAGGTGGCAGTGCACAAGGCCTTCCGATGGTTTGACAGTGACGTACATTAAAAGACTTAGCTGAGAGTATCTCACTGCTAGGGTCCTGATAGCTGTATGTTTGAAGGAGGCACAGCACAGTGGCCCCTACACACTGCTGCCACTACTCTATTCCTCAGAGGATGTTCCACAAGCTCTTCCTTCTCATTGCTTTGTGTGTGTTTGTCTATCTAATATCCTCTTTATGGACATTCATTGTGGGAGTATTAAATAGTTTGAAGAGATGCCGGTCATCAGATGGCGTTGATGATTATGTTTGATGTTATCAGAGGTGACCCATGACCCAGTCTCCTGTCTCTACCCAGAATGCCCAGCAGTCTAACATTCCCAGAGGTCTAAACCGAGTCAACGCAGGTTTTATAAAAAATTCAATAAACACACGGATGAGAGAGAAACGCAGAGATAATGGGAAAGACAACACACGGATGAGAGAGAAACGCAGAGATAATGGGAAAGACAAACAACGATGGAGAAGAAAACGCAGAGATAATGGGAAAGACAACACACGGATGAGAGAGAAACGCAGAGATAATGGGAAAGACAACACAGGGTGAGAAAGAACGCAGAGATAATGGGAAAGACAACACACGGATGAGAGAGAAACGCAGAGATAATGGGAAAGACAACACGGATGAGAGAGAAACGCAGAGATAATGGGAAAGACAACACACAGATGAGAGAGAAACGCAGAGATAATGGGAAAGACAACACACGGATGAGAGAGAACGCAGAAGATAATGGGAAAGACAACACACGGATGAGAGAGAAACGCAGAGATATGGGAAAGACAACACACGGATGAGAGAGAAACGCAGAGATAATGGGAAAGACAACACACGGATGAGAGAGAAACGCAGAGATAATGGGAAAAGACAACACACGGATGAGAGAGAAACGCAGAGATAATGGGAAAGACAACACGTGGAATGAGAGAGAAACGCAGAGATAATGGGAAAAGACAACACACGGATGAGAAAAGAAAACGCAGAGATAATGGGAAAAGACAACACACGGATGAGAAAGAGACGCAGAGATAATGGGAAAAGACAACACACGGATGAGAGAGAAACGCAGAGATAATGGGAAAAGACAAACACGCGGATGAGAGAGAAACGCAGAGATAATGGGAAAGACAACACACGGATGAGAGAGAGAAACGCAGAGATAATGGGAAAAGACAACACACGGATGAGAGAGAAACGCAGAGATAATGGGAAAAGACAACCCACGGTGCACATTGATCGTCAGATCTCCCGTAAATAAATAATTAAACACAGCAATTAGGGCCGCCCTGTGATAATGAGTGACTGTGTGCGGAACGTCCTTAAATTAGTTTGGCACTCTGTGCTCATATCCCCCCAGAAATGCTCTGCGCCGGAGACGGAGTGGGGAGGTGGAGAGGAGGGCAGGCACACAGACACACGCACGCACACACACACACACAGACACACACGAACACACATGCACGCACACAGACACACACACAGATTTCATCTTGCTTTCCTATGAGCTATTTTTCTGTGCTGCATATCTTCAGCATCCACGGCCACTTGGATCTCCCTTCTAGCAGCTGAGAGGGGCTGAGGGTTTAGGAAGGTTGTTTTCCCTCCTAAAAGTTTTGTCCTGCGTTCCCTGACTAGACTATTGAGGTGCCTGGGTACCACTAACATAACTTGTATTCAGAGCAGACAGACGAGGTATAACATTAAAACGTGAAATATTGTGCCTCTGTTCCCTGTTAGAATGCTCAATCACATTTTTTTTAACCTTTATTTAACTAGACAAGTCAGTTGCATCGCTATCCAGTATCGACCATCTTGTGGTACACTTTAAGGCACATCGGGGGTTTGTGGTATATGGTCGATATACCACGGCTAAGGATTGTTCTTCGGAGCGCCACAAACCCCTGAGCTGCATTATTGTTTTTAGAAACTGGTTACCAACATAAATAGAACAGTGTACAAGTACTGTATTTCTGCGTCATACCCGTGGTATATTGTCTAGTATACACATGGCTAAAATGCTGTTTCAACCAATCAGCATCCAGGACCCAAACTACCTAAAGCCAACTTTTTTTTTTTTAAATGCTCTGTTTTTCAACCTCCATGGCCAGCCAGGGTTTGTAGTTTCATACAGTAGGATATTTCCATTCAAGCCCATGTTAGTGTGAGAGAGAGATTCTACATTAAAACAATGGTTTAAATTAATAATGTGTATAGCTTTCTAGCACCATTCTTACAAATAGCATTGTTATTAGAACCCATTGACGGCAGGTTTTTTAACCAGCTCACCAGCCGACACGTAGTACAGCTACACAGACAAAGTGTACACATACATCTAACTTTTCTATTAAAGAGTGAAATGGGGGATTGTTAGAGGGATTTATAGAAAAGGACAGGTGGATTTATCCTTTCCGTGCTTTTGTAAATGCTGAGCATGCAATTACCCCAATAATGGTGGCGTTGTGTCCAAATTGGAGCCATTAAAGTGATTTAACAGTGCGTGGATTGGGCCTGGCATTTGCGAGGATGTGTACACATGGGGAGCTGTGGAATGGGTGTTTAATCACAGCGTTTTAGAGGCCGTAACGGTGGAACACGAAGTGTAGAACGCTGACCTGCCACAGTGCAGAACAACTCATTAAGGCCAACTTGGACTTCACTCTCTATGGCATACAGTAGGAGTTGCAGCTTTTTTTGTGTGTTCTTTATTTTAATTTCTCTGAATTATTTGTCCAATGTTATGTTTATTGTAAATAATGTATTTTCCATGGAACCAATTTAATCATATTTATCTGATTTCTTTTAGTGTATTATTGGAAGGAGGCTAGTGCATATGAGGGAGACGTTACATTGAAAACTGTGCTTCTGTCAGACATCTTGGCTCCAGTGTGTTGCTCACTGTGCGGCGTGAGAGTATTGGTACGGACCAGTAACTCCGAGAGGAATGTGCCTTTTGGGTCACGGTACTGTTCTGGGAGGCTCCAAGACCGGATCCAATCCACCAGTCCCAGCTGTCCTGCTGAATTCCAGACTATTCCAGTTTGACATAACACAGTACAAACCCATTAACTGAGCAGGAGCAGGATTCATTTTGGATTTCCTGTGGGGTTTTTTCTCGTTTTTGGGGGGGGCTGGCGAGAGGGTACCCACCATAGAGGCGCTGGGTTTGTCTGCCAAGAGGAGGTATTTTTCCGAGAAGGTGCTGGGGCATGATACAGTTAGGGCCACTGGGTACTAGAGATCTGAAACATGCTGCCACAACAACACCTCTGCTTTGTGGCTTACCTCTGCATTATGGCACACAAAAAACGAATAATGAATCATTGCTGTTCCTTGTCCAGATGTTGTCGAAGCTACAGATAAACAGCCTCTATATCTCCGTTGTCCCACCCTTCAACCTCTTTGTCAGGTGGGAATCACATTTAATGTGTCTAATGCAGCCTCAAGGACAACTCTGGGAAGAAAGGAACTCTTCAAGTTGAAAGCGTTGAGCATTTTCCAAATTTCGCCGTGCCTTGAAATACAGCAAGCCTTTTCCTCTCCACTCCTGCCTGTCCCTCAGTCTGCCCTCTCCTCCCTCTCCACTCCTCCCTATTTCCTATTTCCCCATACCCTGCTCTATCTGCTCTAGTGAAGCCTCTGAAGAGCCAGGCAGACGTCCTGGAGAGGGCTAGTAAAACGTTTATTAGTGGCTTTTCAGTCCTGTATTATACTGGCAAGCACAGAGGCACTCATGCTTGGCCTTTAACTTTCTTGTGAAGTTCAGCCATACATGAAGAGGGGCTACTGGTCCTCTAATGTATTCCTGATTTAATATTGTATCAAAAACAGAGCAGGGGAGGAGGGAAGGGGAAGAGGGGGGAGGGGAAGAGGGGGGCGGTGGAAAATGTAAATAGAAGCCTTAAGAGGCTTTTGTGGCCGTGTGTTGTAGTTTGCTGATTAAATATCACGTGGTACGTTGGTAATGCCCAGTGGAGCGTTTGAACCCTGGATGTGTGAAGAATCCTGTTGGAGCCTTTGTGCTTGGGCTGTGTACCATAACTTCCTCCAGTGGAACAATACGGGATAAGAAGACAGGAAGAGGCTCTTCTCACACTTACTCATTTATTAACTTTGTGGGGCTCTTGTTTAAGTGGAAAATCCCTCCGTCCAATAAAGGAGGAGAAGAAAGAGCCCAATTCACCATCGTTTTTTTTTATTCACGTTTTTCATCTCTTCTCTAAATCGCGTTCTCATTGAAGGGTCGCCTTTTTTTTCGTCCGTTTTTTGGGGGTTCGTTGGGGACATTTCTCCAGCGCGTTATTGGTGTGGGACAATGGGCAGGACTCACCCTAATTTAGGAATTTCTCTCTGTTTTTTCTTCTTTCTACTTCCTCTCTCTGTCCGTGGATACGGTGGTCCCGGCAAAGTTTAGACACTCCAGCACAGAGCCTATAAGAGGAACCAGGTTGAGACACTGCTCCAGATTCTAGCACTTCCTGGGACAGACGTCAATGTGAAAGGTAGGTCTCCCAACCCCTCGCTCTCCTGCTGCCTTCACTTTAGTGCGTCGCAGAGCGATTAACATGGACATTTAGAATGAAGAATACAAGGAATGTGGTCATCACAAGTGTAACCTTTAGCTATAATGCGAAGGGTGTGTCTTGGAGGAACGGGGTGGGTTGGAGGCTAGATTTACAGCCGCTCTGCCAAGCGAATGCACGCCCTCTGATATTTCCAACGGCAGTCTTTTTACCCTCCCAGGGCAAATAAAATAACAGTTGTCTTCCTTTTCAGTCCAATGCAATCGTTTATACAGATGTGGCGCAATTTGAATAGTTGTAATGCATTTATTAACAGTCGTCTAACGTGCAAAGTGGAAAAGGAAATGGGACAAGATGAAAGKGTTGAAATGGCGAAGTGGTGAGTTTCAGTACAGTCTCTGGTGACATGAAACACAAACCGGGTCCCCATAATATGAGACCTTTGGTCTCAGACAGAAAATGCATAATGTTTAACTAGAGACAAGAACGACTTTCACGACAGAATACATCCACCGATCGTACAGCAGACATAGGTTTAGACTTGCTTATTTAGATCAAGATCGATTTAAACTATTCCGACTATTACGTTTTAATGTGTGTTTAGCTTTGGATGTAGTGAAATCATTAGAGTATCCCAGATGACTTGGTTTTCAAATGAAAAGGTGTCTGCTATTAACTATGAAGCTATTAGCAGTATGATGTGTGAATGTGTTTAATGGTATCTTAGGGGTTGTCCTCCATTTCACTCATAATGCAGWCTTTATTTATTTAAAAAAAATTGACCCCCTTTTTCTCCCCAATTTTGATCTTGTCTCATCGCTGCAACTCCCCAACAGGCCTGGGAGGTGAAGATCAAGTCATGTGTCCTCCGAAACATGACCCACCAAACTGCGCTTCTTAACACTCACCCGCTTAACCATGAAGCCAGCCGCACCAATATGTCGGAGGAAACAMCGTTCACCTGACGACCGAGGTCAGCCTGTAGGCCCCCGGCCCTCCACAAGGAGTCGCTAAACCGCGATGAGCCAAGACAAGCCCTCCCGAGCAAACCCTCCCCTAACCTATGGGACTCCCAATCACGGCCGGTTGTGATACAGCTCGGGACCAAACCAGGGTCTGTAGTGACGCCTCTAGCACTGAGATGCAGTGACCGCTGCGTCAATCAGGAGCCCCATAATGCAGTCTTAAAAGGATGATAATTTGTTCTTTGTGTGTGTGTGTGTGTGTGTGTGTGTGTGTGTGTGCTGTGCCACAGTGAGCAACACACTGCTGTGCCACCGGCCCGACCCTCACCTGAACGGCCAGGTGGGCGGAGTCAGTCTGCTACACGATGCTCTGTGGACACACAGACATCGACAAGATGCTCCAGCATGCAGGTCAGTACACACACACACACACACAGATAAACAAACGCATGCACACAGAAGGATATTGGTACAAGTTTGTGGGGTATTTGGACAACTATGGTACTTGGAAGGAACCATTGAATAAGGTGAGAGGAATATTGATGGATGAATTAGTCTGAAATGTATCAGGGAAATTGACACTGAGCCTTAGGGGCCTAACTGTCCTAACAGCCCACAGTCTCAAATCTGAATCATCTCTGCATCTGCATCTCTACAGTCCCCCCCCCCCCCACCATCTTCTCTCTCCCTGCTTTTCTCTTCCTTTCTGTGTTCCGTCGCAACGTATCAGTATCCGCTCATAAGATGTCTGTTATGTATTCTGAAGAGATTAGAGTTGTCAGGTTTGCGCTTGCAAAATTCACACACTGTGTTTGGTGGGAAACGTGTCCAGCAGAATACTTTGTCTCCGTGTGTTTGCTTGCCACATGCAATCGCTAACCGGGAGTTTGAAGTGAGTGTGACGTGTGACGTGTGTCAAAACGAATGGGGGAGGGTGTTGTTGGGTGGCATAGCTGTGTGTATGGTAGTGGTGGTGGGGTGGAGGGTGGGATAGATGTGTGTGTGTGTATGGTAGTGGGGGTGGGGGGGGATACTGTGTGTGTTGTGTGGTGTGTGTGTGTGTATGGTAGTGGTGGTGGGGGGGAGGGGTGATAGATGTGTGTGTGTGTTGGTAGTGGGGGTGGGGGGGATAGCCTGTGTGTGTGTGTGTATGGTAGTGGGGTGTGGGAGAAGGTATAGATGTGTGTGTGTGTAAGGTAGTGGTGGTGGGTGCGGGGTGGACTGATGTGTGTGTGTGTGTGTGTGTGTGTGTGTGTGTGTGTGTGTGTGTGTGTGTATGTAGTGGTGGTGGGGGGAGGGGTGATAGATGTGTGTGTGTAATGGTAGTGGTGGTGGGTGGAGGGGTGGACTGATGTTGTGTGTGTGTGTATGGTAGTGTGGTGGGGGGGAGGGGTGAGATAGATGTGTGGTGTGTGTGTGTGTGTGTGTGTGTGTGTGTGTGTGTGTGTGTGTGTGTGTGTGTGTTTGGTGTATGGTAGTTGGTGGTGGGGTGGAGGGGTGACTGATGTGTGTGTGTGTGTGGTGTGTGTTGTGTGTGTGTGTTATGGTAGTGTGGTGGGGGGGGGTATAGATGTGTATGAGGGTGGTGTGTGTATGTGTGGGGGGGGATGTATGTGTGTGGGGGGATGTATATGTGTTTGTTTGTGTGTGTGTGTGTGTGGGGGGCTAGACCAGGCGAACTCCCATGGTAAGCCCAGCCTCCACCTTCCTGCCCATCTCCACTTTGATGAATTATAAGTTATTTGATTCGCTTTCATTAAACATGTCATATTCTGTCTCAAAATAAATGAGTTGGGATTGTTTCGTCCCGGTGAGAAAAACGAAAGGAGTGAACAGCAGAGAAAGGGCAAATTAAAGGGGTCAGAGGAAGAGACTGTTTGCAAAATAGAAAAAAGTGTGTGCGTGTGTGGTGTGACTGTCTGTGTGTGTGTGCGTGCGTGCAAGCAAGCTGCTGGCTGCACAGTCACTGCAGGCCTTCTGTCTAGGACCAGCACGCTGTCTAGGACGTGTCTAGGACTCAGCTGCTCGGCTTGGACTGTCTAGGACTCAGCTCGCTCTGTCTTGGACTGTCTAGGACTCAGCTGTCAGTGCTTCTGCTAGGCCCACGATGGAGGGATGGAGGGAGCTACTACTGCTGGAGAAATGTGACTATGGCTCTTTCCTCTTTCTTTCACTTAGTTTCTATTCTTGCGGTCGTGACAGGAGATAAGTGGAATCTAGCTGGGTAGATAGAGATAGTGGATAGTAGCTGGGTATAGATAGAGATAGTGGCTAGCTGTGTCGCGGGGTGGGTAGATAGATGGTCGAGTGGAATCTAGCTGGGTAGATAGAGATAGTGGATCTAGCTGGGTTAGATGAAATCGTGGATTAGCTGGGTAGATAGAGGTGTGGATCTAGCTGGGTCAGATAGAGTAGTGGATCTAGCTGGTTAGATAGAGGTAGTGGAGCTTGCTGGGTAGATAGAGGTATGGATTAGCTGGGTAGAATAGGTAGTCGGATCTAGCGGGTAGATAGAGGTAGTGGATCTAGCTGGTAGATGAGATAGTGGGATTAGCTGGGTAGAAGAGATAGTGGATCTATCTGGTAGATCAGAGATGTGGGAGTCTTAGGCTGGGTAGATGAGAAGTGGATCTTAGCTGGTATGGATGAGGTAGTGGAGCTAGCTGGGTAGATAGAGGTAGTGGATCTAGCTGGGTAGATAGAGATAGTGGATCTGCTGGGTAATAGAGGTAGTGGATTAGCTGGGTAGATAGAGGTAGTGATCTGGCTGGTGATAGAAGGTGTGGATCTAGCTGGGTGATAGAGTGTGTGGATCTTAGCTGGGTAGTAGAGGTAGTGTCTGATGATAAGTCGATGCTATTGGGGTAGATAAGAGAGTATTAGTGGGTAGTAGAAAGGACTAGCTGGAGTAATAGAGATAGTGGATCACTGGTAAGGGAATGTAGGTAAATATATCTAGTGGTAGATAGAGAAGTGGAGCTGGGAATAGAATTGACTGGGAGAAGTTGCTAGGGTAGATGAGGAGTGATATGGGAGATGTAGTATCGTGCGGGTAGATAGAGGTAGGTGATCTAGCTGGGTAGATATGAGATAGGA
>NC_036855.1:6503470-6517601 GCF_002910315.2 Salvelinus sp. IW2-2015
ATTCTTAAGGGGCCTAACTGTCTAACAGCCCAAGCTCTCAATTGAATATATCTGCATGATCTACAGTCCCCCCCCCCCCCACCATCTTCTTCCTCCCTGCTTTTCTCTTCCTTTCTGTGTTCCGTCGGACAAGTATCACTATCCGCTCATAAGATGTCTGTTATGTATTTCTGAAGAGATTTAGAGTTGTCAGGTTCTGCGCTTGCAAAATTCACACACTGGTTTGGTGGGAACGTGTCCAGCAGAAATACTTTGGTCTCCGTGTGTTTGCTTGCCACTGCAATGCAGTAAACCGGGAGTTTGAAGTGAGTGTGACGTGTGACGTGTGTCAAACGAATGGGGAGGGTGTGTTGGTGGCATAGCTGTGTGTATGGTAGTGGTGGTGGGGTGGAGGGGTGGATAGATGTGTGTGTGTGTATGGTAGTGGGGGTGGGGGGGATAGTGTGTGTTGTGTGTGTGTGTGTGTGTATGGTAGTGGTGGTGGGGGGGGGGGGTGGATAGTGTGTGTGTGTGTGTTGGTAGTGGGGGTGGGGGGATAGCTTGTGTGGTTGTGTGTGTGGTAGTGGGGTGTGGGAGAAGTATAGATGTGTGTGTGTGTAAGGTAGTGGTGGTGGGGTGCGAGGGGTGGACTGATGTGTGTGTGGTGTGTGTGTGTGTGTGTGTGTGTGTGTGTGTGTGTGTATGGTAGTGGTGGTGGGGGGAGGTGGATAGATGTGTGTGTGATGGTAGTGGTGGTGGGTGGAGGGGTGACTGATGTGTGTGTGTGTGTGTATGGTAGTGTGGTGGGGGGGAGGTGAGGTAAGATGGTGTGTGTGTGTGTGGTGTGTGGTGTGTGTGTGTGTGTGTGTGTGTGTGTGTGTGTTGGTAGTTGGTGGTGGGGTGGAGGGGGTGACTGATGTGTGTGTGTGTGTGTGTGTGTGTGTGATGTGTAGTGGTGGTTGGGGGGTATAGATGTGTAGTGAGGTGGTGTGTGTAATGTGTGTGGGGGGGATGTATGTGTGTGGGGGATGTATATGTTTTTTTGTGTGTGTGTGTGTGGTGGGGGGCTAACAGGGAAACTCCCAATGTATGCCGCTCCACTTCCTGCCTCACTCTCCCTTTGACTATTATAGGTTATATTTGATTCGGTTTCCATTACACTGTAGCATATTCTGTCTCAAAATAAAATGAGATTGGGATTGTTTTCGTCCCGGTGAGAAAAACGAAAGGAGTGACAGGAGAAAGGAGCAAATTAAGGGGTCAGAGGAAGAGACTGTTTTGCATAAATAAAAAGTGTGTGCGTGTGTGTGTGACTGTCTGTGTGTGTGTGCGTGGTGCAAGCAAGCTGCCTGGGCTGCACCAGTACGCAGCGCCTTCTGTCTAGGACCAGCACGCTCTGTCTAGGTAACGTCGTCTAGGACTCCAGCTCGCTCTGTCTTGGACTGTCTAGGACTCAGCTCGCTCTGTACTTGGACTGTTAGGACTCGCTGTCAGTGCTTCTGCTAGGCATCCACGATGGAGGGATGGAGGGAGCTATACTCTGCTGGAGAAATGTGACTATGGCTACTTTCCCTTTTCTTTCACTTAGTTTCTATTCTTGGCGTTTGACAGGAGATAAGTGGATCTAGCTGGTAGATAGAGATAGTGGATCTAGTGGGTAGATAGAGATAGTGGATACTAGCTGGGTAGATAGAGGTAGTGGATTAGCTGGGTAGATTAGAGATAGTGGATCTAGCTGGGTACAGTTAGAGATAGTGGATTAGCTGGGTAGATAGAGGTAGTGGATCTGCTGGGTAGATAGAGATAGTGGATCTAGCTGGTAGATAGAGGTAGTGGAGCTAGCTGGGTAGATAGAGGTAGTGGATCTAGCTGGGTAGATACGAGGTAGTGGATCTAGCGGGTAGATAGAGGTAGTGGATCTAGCTGGGTAATAGAGATAGTGGATCTAGTGGGTAGAAGAGATAGTGGATCTATCTGGTAGATCAGAGATGTGGGAGTCTTGCTGGGTAGATAGAGATAGGTGGATTCTAGCTGGGTATGATAGAGGTAGTGGAGCTAGCTGGGTAATAGAGGTAGTGGATCTAGCTGGGTAGATAGAGATAGTGGATCTGTGGGTGATAGAGGTAGTGAGATTAGCTGGGTAGATAGAGGAGTGATCTGCATGGGTGATAGAGGTGTGGATCTAGCTGGGTAGATAGATGTGTGGATCTAGCTGGGTAGATAGAGGTGTGGATCTAGATGGGTATAGAGGGTAGTTCGGATGCTAGTTGGGGTTAGATAAGAAGTAGTGGATCTAGCTGGGTAGATAGAGGATAGGGATCTAGCTGGAGTAGATAAGAGATAGTGGATCAGCTGGGTAATGGGTAAGGTGGATTAGTATCTAGCTGGGTAGATAGAGGTAGTGGATCTAGCTGGGTAGATAGAGGTAGTGGATCTAGCTGGGTAGATAGAGATAGTGGATCTAGCTGGGTAGGTCATGTTGTTCTTCAAATTACCATAGTGAACGTTTATTTGTCACATGCACAGGCTACAGAAGGTGTAAATGGTACAGTGAAATGGTTACTTGCATAGTGGAGTCTTTTGTTTAGAAAATTAACCATAATCCCAACTCAAAAACATTACTACCCTGCATGAATCTGCAGGTAGCTAAAGCTAACTAACTCATTTCAATGTTAGCTAGCTAACATTCCACAGCCAACATTCAACAGCCTGATCAACTCTATGCAAAGGGGATGTGTCGCGCTGCATGAGGCATTTGGTGGTCACACCAGATGCCTGACTGGTTTTCTGATCCACGCCACCTTACTGTTTTAAGGGAGTGAGGCTAGCTGGGAAAATGAAGAAAGTGAGGATAGCTGTGAAGATGAA
Source organism: Salvelinus sp. IW2-2015 (assembly GCF_002910315.2). NCBI lineage: Eukaryota > Metazoa > Chordata > Actinopteri > Salmoniformes > Salmonidae > Salvelinus > Salvelinus sp. IW2-2015. The sequence continues at coordinate 6,506,318 of NC_036855.1, forward strand.
GGGAGTGAGGCTAGCTGGGAAGAACGTCTGTCTGTCGCCATGGACACCACTGCCCTCCAGGCTGATCAATGGAAAGGACAGAGAGAGTGATTCCTGTGGAATAGTACTTTGGAACCAGCAGCTTTAATTATCAGGTGGTTGTTTCTGATTTCACATTAAATGGTTGTGGAGCTGCTTGGCTCCATTTACTCAGTTTATGCTAAATTAGGACATCAGGTAAAGCAACTATAACGTAGTAGTCTATTACATGTTTTCTACTGAGTTTGCGTATGTGATATGATGGACACTGAATAAATGCATCGATGAAAGCTGTCTTTGTTGGTGGGGTGAACTAGCTAGCTAGTGCTTCTGCAGTGGTTACTAAATGGCTGTTGACTTGCTGTCACCCTGCTGTGTTGTTGAGCTGCCAGGGCTTGGTCAGAAACAAACAACACCTTTCAATGGCAGTGTTCTCACCCTGAAATAATACGCCTGGCTGGAGGACAGGGGGGGGAAGGGGCGGTGGGGGGAATAACGAATGGCCCCCACCCTCGACCCTGGGTTGCTGGCAGGGAAAGCATGCCATGGCTGAGGGCAAGGCCTGCTCTCACCCCTCCCTCTCTCAAGGCTGGCCCAAACGACCCTGTGTGTTTGCTTATGTTAGTGCACGCGTGTGTTTGCCCGCTCACTGTGCCTGCGAGTGTTTAATTTTGCAGGATGACGAGAGAGAGAACCATATTGGAATGGAAAATGACCTGGAGCAGTGGCTGCTCCAGAGAGGCGTGGAGAGGGAGAGAGGCAGGCAGAAAATATATTTTCTTTAATCTCTGGTGGCATCTGCTCTGTACAGCCACCCATGTTAGTAAGCAGAGCCTAGCCTAGGAGCCCTCCACATCTAGTCTCATTGAGCCCCGGCTAAAACTGACCAACTAAGCAGCTAGTTTAGATCATTACACTACACTACACTAGATTCATATTTATCCTACTTTTCCTTCCTCAGAGTCTCAGAGTCTCTGCCCGACTGTCGATTAAAGCAAACTTAAAGGACAGCGATTTCTACCAGGCTCTTCAAATCAAATCACATTTTATTTGTCAAATGCGCCAAATACAACAAGTGTAGTAGACCTTACAGTGAAATGCTTACTTACAAGCCCTTAACCAACAATTCTTTAAGAAGTTAAGAAAAAAAAGTGTTAGTAAAAATTAGATGGGTAGAAAATAGAAAATAAAAGCAACAAGTAATTAAACAGCAGCAGTAAAATAACAAGCAAGGCTATGTACAGGGGGTACCGGTACAGAGTCAATGTGCGGGGGGCACCAGTTAGTTGGGTAATTGAGGTAATATGTACATGTAGGTAGAGTTAAAGTGACTATGCATAGATAATTAACAGAGAGTAGCAGCAGCGTAAAAGAGGGGTCTGGGTAGCCCTTTCATTAGCTGTTCAGGAGTCTTATGGCTTGGGGGTAGAAGCTGTTAAGAAACCCTTTGGACCTGSACTTGGCGCTCCGGTACCGCTTGCCCTGCGGTAGCAGAGAGAACAGTCTATGACTCGGGTGGCTGGAGTCTTTGACTATTTTTTCAGGGCCTTCCTCTGCTGCTTTTTGTTTGTTTGTCACACCACCAAGCATTCATCAGCTTGTCTCCCAAACAGTCCCCCCCCATCCTTTACCTTCCCAAGCCAATCCATTCAAATTTTGCTGAATTCATGTTTGTGGAGCTGAAAGACATCATAGGAAATAGGAAATAGCTCGGTCCCCTCAGACTGCTGCAGTGTCATTGATTCACTCGGGCTGCGATGTGGAGCACGGTTTAAAAATGGCGGATCAACACAACAGTGCCTTGTTCAGGGTCAGCTTATTTGTTCTCACTGATGGGACTGGAACCAGTAACATTCTGATAGCAACTGCTGCTTTGTAAGCTAGCCATATCCAGACCAAAACAACACTGCAGTGCATGGATTTCAGCTGAACTTGCGGCTGTTTCAAAAGGCTTCCCAAAACTCCCTAGGCCTTTTCTCCAAMATCTTCTACTCTCCCTCTCTATTTCTCTGCCTTCATTGGGGTGTTGGGTGTTTTCCAGGATAGAGTCTGCAACTCCCCCCCATCTCTTTCCCTCCCCCCTCCTCATGTCACTCCCTCACGCACTGGTAGAATGAGTTTCCTCTTTCAGGCTTCTCTCAGCACACAGCTTGTATCGAGACCCTTACTCTGGTCTTTGTGCTGGCAGAGCCCATGCTCAAGACTGAGTGTGGTGTGTTTGTGTGCGTACGCATGTGTGTGTGTGTGTGTGTGAGCGCAGGAAAGCTGCTATTTATTCAAGGGTGTGCTTCTACTTGGCCTGTGCTATTTTTCAGTCTTGAAGTTTTCTGGCAGGCCACCTAGCCCCAAAGGCCCTATAGTACATTCACTGTACCCCCACACAGACTAAACTAGCCCTCCTCTGTTAGAACCAATGCATGGCCTTGTGGTTTCAAGGCAGCCTTGGCAGGAGGGAGGCTTATTTTATGTGAGAAACAGATAGGTCGAGCAACTGGTACTGCTGCACACCATTTCCATTCTTGTTCAGTTTCATGTCTTTCCTCTCAGAAGAAATCAAATAACATTGCATTTGTCACATGCTTCGTAAACAACAGGTGTAGACTACCACTGAAATGCTTACTTACTGGMAATGCAGAGAGAAAGGAAATAGTGAAAACAATAGAAAAGCAAAACGCCTAATAATAATTACACAAAGGATGAAGGGATAGAAACAAGACAAAGTTAGCATCACCATGGCCAATATAGACACAGCTCTTCAAGGACTGTCCCTTCTCTCTGTTCAGACCTAAACAACAATACTGAGTGGAATGGAACAGGAATAAGGCATAGAATAAACAGATAAAGCTTGTGGCTTCTACATACTGTATACGGTATGTGAACGCTACCATGATTACGGATAGTCCTGAATTAATAATCTTAATAATCATTTCCCCAATACTTTTTGTCCCCTATGTACAAAATGTGCTGTTATTTGTAAACGGTTCACCTGATATGGATGAAAATACCCTCAAATAAAAGCTGACCGTCTTCACTTTAACCTCCACAGTAATGTATAATTTCAATAGAGAGCCAAAACAACAAACAATGTGTCACTGTCCCAATACTTTTGGAGCTCACTGTATATCTGCTGTATTAGAAGCAATTATTGGTACCATGATTATCTTCGAAAATGTTTCACTTACACAAAGATTGACAACAAAGACCACCATTTTCCCATTCACTATCATGGGGATCCCGTTTTTCCCCTGGTACTAAGTAGCCTTCCTTATACTTGATATGTTGTTCACTGGCCAATAAAGGTTCAAGGGCACTAAAGATGCTTCAATCATTACACGGTAACCAGTCTGTATTTAGATACAGGGCTCTGGTCTGAGTGGGTCATAGGCATATGAAGAGATAATCTAACCTCTTTACCAAATGATTTGTCTACGCCATGGACTTTCTTAGACATTTTATTAGACATCTCTTAGACAATGTCATTTTTTTTTGACTTAGAGACATCAACTTTCACATACCTGTGCTAGGTAGTTAGCGTTAGCTAGCGCTAGTCGGCTGTATGTGCGCCAAAGCTCTATTTTTGAAKGGTACGAACATGTGTCCATCAATTTTATTTCCGTGACTGATCAAAACTTGATTTCTCATGGCTCTTAGCAGGCATATAGTGAGCAATATGTTTCGAATATCAAAATGCAATAGTGGTAAATATATAATCGCAATACATATAGTATTGGCACCTACATTTGAAGTCAGAAGTTTACATACACTTAGATTGTAGTCATTAAAACTCTTTTCTCAACCACTCCACAAATTTCTTGTTAACAAACTATAGTTTTAGCAAGTTGGTTAGGACATCTACTTTGTGCATGACACAAAAAAAATTCTAACAAATGTTTACAGACAGATTATTTCACTTATAATTCAACGTATCACAATTCCAGTGGGTCAGAAGTTTACATACACGAAGCTGACTGTGCCTTTCAACAGCTTGGAAAATTCCAGAAAATTATGTCATGGCTTTAGAAGCTTCCGATAGGCTAATTGACATCGCTTGAGTCAATTGGAGGTGTACCTGTGGATGTATTTGAAGGCCTACCTTCAAACTCAGTACCTCTTCGCTTGACATCATAGGAAAATCAAAAGAAATCAGCGAAGACCTCAGAAAAAATTTGTAGACCTCCACAAGTCTGGTTCATCCTTGGGAGCAATTTCCAAACGCCTGAAGGTACCACATTCATCTGTACAAACAATAGTACACAAGTATAAAGACCATGGGACCATGCAGCCGTCATACCGCTCAGGAAGGAGACGCGTTCTGTCTCCTAGAGATGAACGTACTTTGGTGCGAAAAGTGCAAATCGATCCCAGAACAACAGCAAAGGACCTTGTGAAGATGCTGGAGGAAACCGGTACAAAAGTATCTAAATCCACAGTAAAACGAGTCCTATATCAACATAACCTGAAAGGCCGCTCAGCAAGGAAGAAGCCACTGCTCCAAACCCACCATAAAAAAAGCCAGACTACGGTTTGCAACTGCACGTGGGGACAAAGATCGTACTTTTTGGAGAAATGTCCTCTGGTCTGATGAAACACAAATAGAACTGTTTGGCCATAATGACCATTGTTATGTTTGGAGGAAAAAGGGGGAGGCTTGCAAGCCGAAGAACACCATCCCAACCGTGAAGCACAGGGGTGGCAGCATCATGTTGTGGGGGTGCTTTGCTGCAGGAGGGACTGGTGCACTTCACAAAATAGATGGCAAGATGAGGAAGGAAAATTGTGGATATATTGAAGCAACATCTTAAGACATCAGTCAGGAAGTTAAAGCTTGGTCGCAAATGGGTCTTCCAAATGGACAATGACCCCAAGCATACTTCCAAAGTTGTGGCAAAATGGCTAAAGGACAACAAAATCAAGGTATTGGAGTGGCCATCACAAAGCCCTGACCTCAATCCTATAGAAAATTTGTGGGCAGAACTGAAAAAGCGTGTGCGAGCAAGRAGGCCTACAAATCTGACTCAGTTACACCAGCTCTGTCAGGAGGAATGKGCCAAAATTCACCCAACTTATTGTGGGAGTTTGTGGAAGGCTACCCGGAACGTTTGACCCAAGTTAAACAATTTAAAGGCAATGCTATCAAATACTAATTGAGTGTATGTATACTTCTGACCCACTGGGAATGTGATGAAAGAAATAAAAGCTGAAATAAATCATTCTCTCTACTATTATTCTGACATTTCACGTTCCTAAAATTAAGTGGTGATCCAAACTGACCTAAKACAGGGAATTTTTACTACGATTAAATGTCAGGAATTGTGAAAAACTGAGTTAAAATTTATTTGCCTAAGGTGTCTGTAAACTTCTGAATTCAAATGTAAGTATCGTGATCATATCGTATCGTGAGGTCCCTGGCAATTCCCATCCCTATCATCTAGTGACCAGCCACTGGGTTTCAGTGACGATATTTTCAAATCGCCACAAAGTCATACAGTAGCCTGGATAACAGCATGAACCCAAAATACTGGGCAACAAGGGGTTTAGAATGACACCTCCAATATCCATCCAAATCCAATATCCAGTGTCATGGCAGTTGTGCACATGGCGTGGATGCTCACTCTCACTGGTCTGAGTGTTCCAGTGCCTTCCAGGGGATTACAGCCAGCCTCCAACCCTAACCCTCTGCCCCCTAATCTGGCTCTCATCTCTGTCTGCCTAGGCCCATGTTTATTTGGGTGAGGAGCACTTCAATCGCTAGCAGGCTGTGGTCACTTAAACAAGAGCAATCTGTAGTTGCTACATACATTTTTGGACTTTAAAATGAATTATATTTACCCATTGATTCTTGAAGAATATAACGTACCCTTTCAGAACCCAAAATATAAGGTTGTTTCACTCCAATATTTGTTTATATTTACTTTGTTAACAAACATAATATAGCCTCAAAACATGGTTAAAACTATCATTTTGATATCATGGATGGTCAGTCCTTGGTCAGTCCTTGCATCCATAGCTCTTTCTATGAATTTGAATGGTTCTCCAGCCCCATCCCGTATCTTTTTACCGAAACAGGGGCAGGAAGAACGCTTTGTTATTGTTTCAACTGCTGATTTCTGCTTTAAAGATGTGGGCTGCGTCTCAGTCATGGCAAGTGGTTTCCTTTCTTTGTCTCCTTTTGTCTCATCCACAGAGATTTGGAACCGGACTGTTGAAGGTAAKCTTTCCGGATGCACCGTCTCTGTATATTTTTCACCAAACTAGTCTTTATTTTTTTAGATCAGTGTGACGGAAGGAAAGGACGTTGAGGAAAGGAAGCTTTGAGATGTGTACATTGACTGTGGTGCAGCGCCATTGGATGACTCTGTGGTATTGTCTTCCTAAGGCTGTTGTCGTTGTTGTAGGGTGGGCGCTCCTCCGGGTCTGAGTGTGATGTGTTGCCCCTGGCCTCAGTTCACACAGTCTCTCTGTGTTTGTCAGGCGGAAGGGAAAAAAGAAAGAGGGATGTTTTCCACTGTGCTGTGGAGCTGTATCTCAGTCTGCTTTAGTTCCAGACGAGAGAGAGGGAGAGGGAGAGGGAGAGAGAGAGAGAGGGAGAGGGAGAGGGAGAGGGGAGGAGAGAGAGAGAGAGAGAGAGAGAGAGAGAGAGAGAGAGAGAGAGAGAGAGAGAGAGGAGAGGGAGATGGACTCAGCTCCTCACTCTGTTTCTCCCCTCCTCCACTCTGGCCTTTGTATTTCTTGTCTTCGCCTGCCCTCTAAAGGCCAGAGGTTTCGCACTGTGTGTGTATGTGTGTGTGGCAGTCAGGCTGAGTCTGGCTGTTGCAGGCAGCAGTAGTGTTCACGAGGAGTGTGAATTCACGAGTCTGAGAAGGGCTACACACACACAGGGCACAGTGTAATTACCCCTGCTCACATTTAATCCCCCAGGTGTTTTATTTATCGCCATCGCAGCATATCTGACACATTGCGCCAATACCTGGACTGACTTCAGTCGCTCTACTTGATATGGGAGCCAATATCATACCAAGCCACTCTCATAACACTCTTAGCGGGTGTGTGTGTGTGTGTAGGTGTGGTGTGTGTGTGTGTGTGTGTAGGTGTTGGTAGGTGGTGTGTAGGTGTGTGTGTAGGTGTGTGTAGATGTGTGTGTGGTGTGTGTGTGTGTGTGTGTGTGTGTGTGTGTGTGTGTGTGTGTAGGTGTGTGTGTGTGTAGGTATGTGTGTGTGTGTGTGTAGGTGTTGGTAGGTGAGTGTGTAGGTGTGTGTGTAGGTTGTGTGTAGATGTGTGTGTGTGTGTGTGTGTGTGTGTGTGTGTGTGTGTGTGTGTGTGTGTGTGTGTGTGTGTGTGTGTGTGTGTGTGTGTGGTGTTGTGTGTGTGTGTGTGTGTGTGTAGGTGGTGTGTGTGTTTTGAGGTTGTGTGTGTTGTGTGGTGTGTGTGTGTGTGTGTGTGTGGGGTGTGTGGTGTGTGTGTGTGTGGGTGTGTGTGTAGGTGTGTGTAGGTGTGTGTGGTGTGTGTAGGTGTGTGTGTGTAGGTGGTGTGGTGTGTGTGGGTGTGTGTTGGGTGTGTGTTGTGTGTGTGTGTGTGTGGGTGTGTGGTGTGTGTGTAGGTGTGTGTGTGTGTGTGTGTGTAGGTGTGTGTGTGTAGGTGTGTGTGTGTGTGTGTAGGTGTGTGTGTGTGTGTGTAGGTGGTGTGTGTGTGTGTAGGTGTGTGTAGGTGTGTGGTGTTGTGTAGGTGTGTGTTTGTGTGTAGGTGTGTGTGTGTGTAGGTGTGTGTAGGTGTGTGTGTGTATGTGTGTGTAGGTGTGTGTGTTGTGTGGTGTGTGTGTGTGTGTGTGTGTGTAGGTGTGTTGTAGGTGTGTGTAGGTGTGGTGTGTGTAGGGTTGTGTGGTGTGTGTGTGTAGGTGTGTGTGTGTGTAGGTGTGTGTAGGTGTGTGTAGGTGTGTGTGTGTGTAGGTGTGGTTGTGTGTTGTATGTGTGTGTGTAGGTGTAGGTGTGTGTGTGTAGTGTGTGTGTGTGTAGGTGTGTGTGTGTGTAGGTGTTTTGTGTTGTTGTGTGTGTGTGTAGGTGTAGGTGTGTAGGTGTAGGTGTGTGTTGTAGGTGTGTGTGTGTAGGTGTGTGTGTGTTTGTGTGGTGTGTGTGTGTAGGTGTGTGTGTGTGTGTAGGTGTGAAGTAAAGCACTGGCTGGTGTGTATTTCATTGTGAATAATAGGCAGCGGCTGATTCCATTGTCCTGGGACAGAGAGAGGTCCACTGCTGTGTGCATTCATCAAGTTCTACTGGCAACTGCATAGGAAGAGAGAGAGACAAAGAGACATACAGACAGACCTTCTGAGAAAGAGAGAGAGAGAGGTAGATGGGCAGACAGGGTGAGAGCAAGCGTGTGCACGTCCCCTCCCTTGTGAATGTGAGGAGAAGGGTGGGGTGAAGAGAGGCAGGGATAGAGAGACAGCCAGAGACAGACAGACAGGCCCCTGCTGCACCCTCCCCTCTCTCTCTGCCTCCGTCACCCCCCAGGTTGGGGCCTGTCTGTCAGGCAGTTTGACATGGCAGCGGGCAGCAGGCAGGGACCGCGTCAAGCCAGCCTCACCCAGCCTGACGCCTCACTCACAGCTGATGGCTCTGATTTTGGCCCAGGCCTCTTTTGCACGAGAGAGGGTGGGGAGGAGATCAGTCAACTCAGAAAGAGGTAGGGGAAAAAGGGGTGAGTGCTCAGTTCACAGAGAGGGGGAGCAGAACAATGGTGGCATCTATGCCCATCACACCCATCTGTATGTTTTGCATTTGGCTTCCTTGTATTTTAGGGGAGACCCATATAAACTTTAACAGAAAATACACAGTCATGGATGAAGGTACACGTGTTTTTATTCTGTGGTTGTTGCACACACATCATGGAACATTGAAGGCAACTTCAGATGAGCCTGAATTCTGTTGATTGAAAAGAGAAATTCTTGTTTTTGGAGAATAGTCCCAAAAGGCTCTTTAGAACACGTCCTTCTCCCATTGAAATATCATTTGACGGTGTGAAATACTCTACTGAAAGGCAAATACAGAGCACAACCCAAGGCTGGAGCCTTCACTGAAAGCTACAGCTATTGTGAACAAAAATATGATATGTACTGAACAAAAATAAATGCAACATGCAACAATTTCAAAGAGTTATAGTTTATGTAAGGAAATCAGTCAATTGAAATACACTACCTTTCAAAAGTTTTGGGTCACCTAGAAATGTCCTTGTCTTTGAAAGAAAAAGGTCATTTTTGTCCGTTAAAACAACATCAAATTGATCAGAAATAGTGTAGACATTGTTAATGTTGTAAATGACTATTGTAGCTGGAAACGGCAGATTTCTTATGGAATATCTACATAGGCGTACAGAGGCCCAGCAACCATCACTCCTGTGTTCCAATGGCATGTTGTGTTAGCTAATCCAAGCTTATCATTTTAAAAGGCTAATTGATCATTAGAAAACACTTTTGCAATTATGTTAGTACAGCTGAAAACTGTTGTTCTGATTAAAGAAGCAATACAACTGGCCTTCTTTAGACTAGTTGAGTATCTCTGGAGCATCKGCATTTGTGGGTTCGATTACAGGCTCAAAATGGCCAGAAACAAAGACTTTCTTCTGAAACTCGTCAGTCTATTCTTCTTCATATTCTTGTCGATGTAAATAAATTTGTGCCCAAAATTTGAGAGATAAGCTTTTTGGGCGTATTGGGTTTCTGGGATCTTTTATTTCAGCTCATGAAACATAGGACCAACACTTTACAYGTATTYATTTKATTTTTAATTTCACCTTCATTTAACCAGGTAGGCCAGCTGAGAACAAGTTCTCATTTACAACTGCGACCTGACCAAGACAAAGCAAAGCAGTGCGACAAAAACTACAACACAGAGTTACACATAAACAAACGTACAATAGAAAACATCTATATACAGTGTGTGGAAATGTAGAAGAGTAGGGAGGTAGGCAATAAATAGGCCATAGAGGTGAAATAATTACAATTTAGCATTAACACTGGAGTGATAGATGTGCAGATGATGATGTGCAAGTAGAGATACTGGGGTGCAAAATAGCAAGAAGATAAATAACAATATGGGGATGAGGAAGTTGGGTGTGCTATTTACAGATGGGCTGTGTACAGGTAGAGTGATCGGTAAGCTGCTCTGACAGATGATGCTTAAAGTTAGAGAGGGAGATAAAAGACTCCAGCTTCAGAGATTTTTGCAATTCGTTCCAGTTATTGGCAGCAGGAAGGAAAGGCGGCCAACGGAAATTTTGGCTTTGGGGATGACCAGTGAGATATACCTGCTGGATCGTGTGCTACGGGTGGGTGTTGCTATCGTGACCAGTGAGCTGAGATAAGGCGGGGCTTTCCTAGCAAAGACTTATAGATGACCTGGAGCCAGTGGGTTTGGCAACGAATATGTAGCGAGGGTCAGCCAACGAGAGCATACAGGTCACAGTGGTGGGTAGTATATGGGGCTTTGGTGACAAAATGGATGGCACTGTGATAGACTACATCCAATTTGCTGAATAGAGTGTTGGAGGCTATTTTGTAAATGACATCGCCGAAATCAATGATCGGTAGGATAGTAAGTTTTACGAGGGTATGTTTGGCAGCATGAGTGAAGGAGGCTTTGTTGCGGAATAGGAAGCTGGTTCTAGACTTCATTTTGGATTGGAGATGCTTAATGTGAGTCTGGAAGGAGAGTTTATAGTCTAACCAGATACCTAGGTATTTGTAGTTGTCCACATATTTTAAGTCAGAACCGTCTACGGTAGTGATGCTAGTCAGGCCGTAAGGAGGCCACGGAAGGAGAGTTGTATGGCATTGAAGCTCATTTGGAGGTTTGTTAACACAGTGTCCAAAGAAGGGCCAGATGTATACAGAATGGTGTCGTCTGCGTAGAGGTGGATCACGGTTTGAGACACGTTAAAGTCCATGGGAATAAAGCACTCCTCCAGCTGCCCAGCTAGCAACTGGGTAGTAAAGCATCTGTCACCACACGATAAATCTACAATATAACGATATCCAAAAAAGCATTTTTCTATGGCTGTCAATGTCTTTCCACGCTGCCTACACACTATGCCGCCCGGAATAACAACATGTCTGACCTCTGCAGCACTTTGCCAAGCCCCCCCCCCCCCAGCTTCTCCTTCATCCAAATCCAGACATCTGATGTTCTGAAAGAGCTGCAAAATCTGGATCCCTACAAATAAGGCTGGTTAGAAATCTGGACTGGACAATCTGAAATTATCCGCCAAATGATGCAAC
>NC_036855.1:6517714-6544241 GCF_002910315.2 Salvelinus sp. IW2-2015
TTGTAAAAATCTTCGAAAAGCCAAGCTGTTAACAAAAGCCAATCCACCGACCATTTCGATCCCACTGGTAACCTTCTCCACTATGCAATTCTGGCTTTCCGAGCTGGGTCATTGCGGCTTCCACCTCAGCCCACGGCTCAAGTTCCTAAACACGATTATCATAAAACCGTCCATCGGGATAATACAGCCACGCGTGCAGCCATCTCATTCGGACCTGGGGCCCCAAAGGCTTCGAACTCTGTTCAACCCACCGCATTCTATCGCGGGGGGCGGCGGGGCGGAGGGCAGAACTCAAAAGTCTTGGCTTTCTCAAAATGGAACTGGGCCCCTCGCCCTGGCCTTTCCACCAACTATTTCTCAGATAAGAAGTTCAGTGTGGTCAAATCAGAGGGCGCCTGTTGTCCCGGACCTCTGGGGCAGTTCTCTATGGGGGTGGCCACCAGGGTTAAATTCTTGGGCTGGGGACTCTTTTCTTCTGTACTTATCATATGGATGTCGCTTTGCTGACTTGGTTTTGGAATTCTCCTCCCTGAAAAGCTGCATATCGCGTGGGCTATTCGATGCTAATGCAGAACGCCACAGGATGTTTTTGTGCTGGTCAAGGGCAGTCAAGTCTTGGGTGAACCAAGGGCTATATCTGTTCTTAGTTCTACATTTTTTGAATGGGACATGCTTATTTAAGATGGTGAAGAAAGCACCCCCCCCCCAGGCATCCTCTACTGACGGGTTGAGGTCAATATCCTTCCAGGACACCCGGGCCAGGTAGATTAGAAAGGCCTGCTCGCTGAAGTGTTTTAGGGACCGTTTGACAGTGATGAGGGGTGGTCGTTTGACCTCAGACCCATTACGGACGCAGGCAATGAGGCAGTGGTCGCTGAGATCCTGGATGAAGACAGCAGAGGTGTATTTAGAGGGCAAGTTGGTCAGGATGATATCTGCATGTTGCGTTTAYATTTTTGTTCAGTGTATAAAGGTACTACTAGTATTATGGCCCAAGCCCAAAATAAAATAAAAAATTCTCCATCTCCAACTTGATAAACCCGGTGAACACTGCGAATGCTTCCCCTCAAGGCCCAAAGCGCTTGCATGATCCTGACATGGCTGAACTGCAACTTAACATGGGCCTGATGTCAAGACCAAATCAACCTGGAGTGGTTGGCTATTATCACCTGCTGTGTGTGAAGATCTCTTCTCACCTCGCCCACTCTGTCTCTAGCAGTCTCTCTCTCTCTCTTTCTCTCTTACTGTCTCTCTCTCTCTCTAGCAGTCTCTCTCCCTCTAGCTGTCTCTCTCTCTCTAACTGTCTCTCTCTCTCTAGCAGTTTCTCTCTCTCTAACCGTCTCTCTCTCTCTAGCAGTCTCTCTCTCTAGCAGTCTCTCTCTCTCCCTCTCTTGAGTGGCTTTGATCAAATCCCTTACTTCCTCAACTGCTGCTTCGTGGCTGACCTCTGCATTGTACATTTTCCTGCTAATGTAAAAGTTTATGTAGATTAACGCGACAATTTATGCAGATTGAGTTTTTGCCACTCGAGCTTGAAGCACTAAAAGGTAGATGAGCGCTGACCCTGTGGTACCTGAGCCATGCGCTTGGCCTTCGCTATTCCTCAGAGCGCCATAACTGCCTAGTTGYACTCAAGAGGGAAAAAGAAACGCTTCATAATTCGCAAGTTCCTTTCTTTACACAAGTCACGATGGTCGCCTTAAAAGGGGAAATCCTCCACAAAGTTCCACTGTAAATACGTAGTTATTTAGCATGAGAATATGGAGGTATGTAGATGTGGATGTACTATATGTGACAGAGAATATGTGAGAAAGAGAGGATGTATGTATTTATTTTAATACCTGCAAATAGCAAATCAACTACTTAAACTTGAACTTGCTGAATGTCAACTTGCACTCGTAAGGTAAAGAACAACATTAGCCGTGTTAAATCGTAGGATCAAAGTGGAAGGCCCCTTTGTAGTCTTTAAAGTCTGATGCCGTCTCCGCACAAGCAGCACACACCCAACAACAAGGACAATTTTTCTTCCTTGACACGTCATGTTTCACAAGCCTCAAAGAGTGTCTGTCAAACAGAAACCGCTGCCTGGCTGTCTGTCGGCAAGCTTTCAGGCGCTGTGGCGAATCGTCAGAGAGCCCTAAACTAGCTCACAAGTGGCAGGAACATTGCGGAGGTTGAGCAGTCAAGTGCCATCAAGCACAGTTTGCCATAAAAATTGGATGTCTAAAAGCAAACAAAGAGCTCACACTTGACTCGGCCTGCTCCACATTGGCCATGTGTGCGTGGGCCCGCTGCTGGAAATTGCTTTTATTCTGAACACACAAAGAGAAGGGAAGAGGCAGAAGTAATATAACACATCCCCCTACTACACACAGTTAACTGGCTTAAGATAAATGTGTATGTGTGTTATGTACAGTCTTATTGATGAAGGATCAATATGAGTCAAATCAAATCAGTCTTGTGTTCGAACAGTACTAATCTTAGGCCTAGATGCTTTAGGTATAATGCCATGAGCCGTTTGTGGATTGGACAGCTCTAACGCAGTTCCACCTCCGACACTGCCAAAACAACCGCGTTGCGGATGTCAGCTAAAGCGGGTCTAATTTAATTACAGCCCTTAGTGTACTCTAGCCTCCATGTTGTTTCCTTCCCAGCCCTTCCCAATGACTCTCAGTTTGATTCATCTGCACTGACACAGTCTAATGTGTTACATAAGCACATGTAACCCTAAACCTCTATCAGGTCACTATCTCACTAGATTCCCCGAACACAATGTGACCAGTGAGTCAGCCAGTTAATTCTGTCAACACAATTAGTGAAGTGAAGTGAGTTATATTCCCTGGCGGGCACTGTGGCCCAATGGGTAAACAGCTGTTCTCTTCTCTGTGCGTGTGCGTGTGTGTGTGCATCCACTATTTATATCTGTTGCAGTATCCTCCCAGTATCCTCTCATTGGCCCCCATGTCTCTCTTCCACGTTATTTCATAATTATGTTGCTTAAATTGTCTGCTCAACGATGCATCGCTGTATGTCATATGATCGCTGCTGCTCGGCTGGCTGAATGCATGGGGGATGTGTTAACCTCCCTCCGCTTTTCAGGCCCAATTCACACATTTATGACAAGTGTGTTGCAATGTTTCAATGTAGTGTGTTTGTTTTCAAATGATTCCCTATAACCTACAGTCATAAGAATCTATTCTTCAAGATTGTTTTGATCACGCGAACTGGGATATATTCTGGGTTGCCTCTGAGAGAAACAATAATGTATACACTGACTCAATGACTGGAAATGCATCAGGGAAGTTGTTTCTACTGTGACAATAACAATGTATCCAAACCAAAAAATATAGAAAGATGGCAGCATTTGCAAAACAAAGCGCAAACCACCACATTTAACCATGGCAATGTGACTGTGAACAGGTACGAGCACAAACAGTCCAGCTGTAAGGCAATCAAACAGGCAACAATCAGTACAGAGACAAACTGGAGTCGTAATTCAACGGCTCAGACACGAGACGTGGCAGGGACTCCAGACAATCACAGATTATAAAGGGAAAACCAGCCACGTCGCGGACACCAACTCCTTGCTCCCGGACAAGCTAAACACTGTCACATGCAGTGCCGCTGACGCAGGACACCACCGCTGACGAGGACCCTGAGCCCTCGTTCTCCGTAGCTGATGTGAGTAAGACATTTAAGTCTGTTAACCCTCGCAAGGCTGACGCTCAACACGGTGGCCCCCACACGGGTGTGTGCCACGCATGTCTCCAACGTTTCCAAAGCAATCATCAAGTTTGCAGACAACACAACAGTGGTAGGCTAGATTACCAACAACAATGACGAAACAGCCTACAGGGAGGAGGTGATGGCCCTAGCTGAGTAGAACCTCTCCCTCAACGTCAACAAAACGAAGGAGATGATCGTGGACTTGAAAAAATAGAGGGAGCATGCCCCTATCCACATTGACGGAACGGCAGTGGAGAAGGTGGAACACTTCAAGTTCCTCGGCATACATATCACTGACGATCTGAAATGATCCACCCATACAGACAGTGTGGTAAAGAAGGCGCAACAGCGCCTCTTCAACCTTAGGTGGCTGAAGAAATTTGGCTTGGCCTTTAAGACCCTCACAAACTTTTACAGATGCACAATTGAGAGCATCCTGTCGGGCTGTATCACCGCCTGCTACGGCAACTGCACCGCCCACAAAGGCAGGGCTCTCCAGAGGGTGATGCCGTCTGTCCAATCTATCCCCGGGGGCACACTCCCTGCCCTCCAGGACACCTACAGCACCCGATGTCACAGGAAGGCCAAAAACATCAAGGACATCAACCACCCAAGCCACAGCCTGTTCACCCTGTTATCATCCAGATGGCGAGGTCAGTACAGATGCATCAACGCTGGGACCGAGATATTGAAAAACAGCTTCCATGTCATGGCCATCAGACTGTTAAATAGCCATCACTTGCCAGCTACCACCCGGTTACTCAACCCTGCACCTTACAGGCTGCTGCCCTATATACATAGACATGGAATCACTGGTCACTTTAAAAATGGAACACTAGTCACTTTAATAATGTTTACATACTGTTATACTCATTTCATATGTATATACTGTATTCTATTGTACTGTATTTTAGTCAATGCCACTCAGAAATTGCTCRTCCTAATATTTTGATATATCTTAAATCCATTATTTTACTTTTAGATTTGTGTGTATTGTTATGTAGTGTTCAATATTACAGCACTGTTGGAGGAAGGAACATAAGCATTTTGCTACACCCGCGATAACATCTGCTAAATATGTGTACGCGACCAAAACTATTTGATTTGATTTAAGATGCCGTGAACATGGTTTTAATAGCAAAAAATAGAAATATACAAAATATTAAAATGGCAAGGAATGCAGGGTTAAAGTGGAAATAAAGTGATCTTGTTGGCGTCAAGGTGAAAGGTGACCTCCCTCTGTCTCTGTCCGTCTGTCCTGCAGGATCTGCTGCAGCAGAAAGACGGCCATGGCCGGACTGCACTGGAGCTGGTTTCAAATGCCATGCTGAGGGAGGAGCTTTGACGCAGCGCCCTGACTGGAGAAGTGGCCCTGGAGGCAATGAGGTCAGGGGCCTGCCCTTCCTGGAGGCCTGCTCCTGCCTGCTGACCCATTGGCTCTTCAACCCCCTACTTCCTCCTCCTCCTCTAGAACGTGCCCTGGGATGAATCCCGGCCCACATGTCAAACTGATTGTGTCATTCATAGTCTTAGGGGCCATTTTGTTCTCGATTACATTTTTATAAACATTTATCCTGTGACATCCCACTGCTAATCTTTTTACTCTTTTTAGCAATTGTTCACACTTGTTCATGTTATTTTGTGTTATGTCAGCAGTGTTTTTATAGATTATGTATAAATATATTTTGTATTGGGAATTTGT
This sequence comes from Salvelinus sp. IW2-2015, assembly GCF_002910315.2. NCBI lineage: Eukaryota > Metazoa > Chordata > Actinopteri > Salmoniformes > Salmonidae > Salvelinus > Salvelinus sp. IW2-2015. Next base: position 6,523,143 of record NC_036855.1, read on the forward strand.
GCAATATGTAATGTTAAGATAACTAAGATAATTAGGTACTATTACAAATGTATGTGTGAATAGGAAATGTGTTTTTTGCATATCCCACTCCCCCTGAGACACCCTCTGAGAGTGGGGTCAGAGCCAGGCATCAGCGGTTGATAATGAAATTCACAGCCGCAGCACAACTTCCTCACCTGAATGGAACCAAGGGCTATGTAGATAGGTAGGTTTAACCAATTACAGCAGACTTTTTTAAACTATGGGTTGGAAAACCAAAGTGGATCATACTGTAGGTATGTAAAAAGTGGCAAAACATTTTCTGTCCGGGGTGGGGTGGCGAGTGGGGGGTAATTGTGCTCAGGGGTTTTCCTCATTCAGGCCGAGATTCAATCAAAGGTGTGTTATAGAGCATCGCTCGAAACAACTGCTGACAATGCACATTTAAATGCACCTTGGATTGAATCACAGCCCCAATGGGCAAGTTCAGTTTGCCTTCCCCGGTGCCCTGGGTAGTTCGTGATTTCACTTTAGGACCATTGGAATGTTCTAAAATAAGCAACTCGATGGGAATAAGTAGACCCTAGACAGCTGTTATAAAAAATGTAAATAATAATATATAAATCCTGTCTCTGTAAATGGGCGTTTCCTCTCTCGCGTGATCATACCAGAGATTATGGAGGAACTGGGATTTCACGCGTGAAGCATGCTCATGTGAGAGCGGGAATGACAACTCACACAGACCGGAACCTTTTCATTTTTTCAATGAAAAACTGCCTTTATAAGACGACATCATTATACAGCATCTTTGTATGGGCAATGCAAAACTAATCTTGTTCTAAAGGAAGCTCCGTTTCAAGTGCTGAACTACCGGGATTGGTTCAATGAACACTCAGTGGGCAGAGCTTGGAGTGAAACGTCAGTGGGCAGAGCTTGGAGTGAAACGTCAGTGGGCAGAGCTTGGAGTGAAACGTCAGTGGGCAGAGCCTGTGGAGTGAAACCGTCAGTGGGGCAGAGCTGGAGTGAAAACGTCAGTGGCAGAGCTTGGAGTGAAACGTCAGTGGGCAGAGCTTGGAGTGAAACGTCAGTGGAGTGAGGTGAGAGTCAAATAAAAAAAAAGGTCTTAAGTTGGAGGTGCATGGAGGACATTACATGCTGACCACAACCTGCAAGGTTGCCAGTTTGAATCCTGTTTGCGACTTTTGTTTTCCAACCATACCCAACATTCTTAACTAACGACACGTTTCTAATCTAACTTTCGACGTTTCTAACTTCCTGACTGAACAGAATGAAATATGTGGAAAAATGTATCTGTTGCTTTCCCCCCTGCTGGCTCATTGGACTAGGCACTAGGATGGGGACCAGAAGGTCCTATGTTCAAATCTTGCTGATGCCCGTTCTGTAATAAGGTCTATTTATGTTACCTTTCCGTAGCAAGGAACCTCCATGTCTTTGTGAGACGCAGAGTAGGTGAACATTTGATCTCTGCATGTGTGGTTCCCACCGTGAAGCATGGCGGAGGATTTGTGATGGTGCTTTGCTGGTGACACTGTCTGTGACCGCTGCGCCACACTTAACCAGCATGGCTACCACAGCATTCTGCAGCGATACGCCATCCCATCTGGTTTGCACTTAGTGGGACTATCATTTGTTTTTCAACAGGACAATGACCCAACACACCTCCAGGATGTGTAAGGGCTATTTGACCAAGAAGGAGAGTGCTGCATCAGATTACCTGGCCTCCACAATCACCCAATCTCAACCCAACTGAGATGGTTAGGGATGAGTTGGACCGCAGAGTGAAGGAAAAAGCAGCCAACAAGTGCTCAGCATATGTGGGAAGTCCTTCAAGACTATTGAAAAAGCATTCGAGGTGTAGCTGGTTGAGAGAATGCCAAGAGTGTGCAAAGCTGTCATCAAGGCAAAGGGTGTCTACTTTAAAGAATCTCAAATATATTTTGATTTGTTTAACACTTTTTTGGTTACTATTATTCTACAATGTAGAAAATAGTAAAAATAAAGAAAAACCCTTGAATGAGTAGTTGTGTCCAAACTTTTGACTGGTACTGTATATATTATAGGAGATTGGAAATCATGCAGACAATTAAATTGATAGAAGCCACAATCTATATACAACATTAAAGCTGATCTACCCCCTAAAGAAAAATAAATAAATAAAAGGAATCAAGGAATCAAAATACAATTGAGATTCACTCCATCTATTCACTCTAACCCCTTTCCAAAACCCTGTTCTTCGAGTTAGGCCAGGATTCAATCGAACTGCAGGTTGTCCTTAATGCGGCTTTAATAGGCAATGTTCCCGAGCTAGCGGAGATCTCACTCACTAGTAAACAATGTTGACTCAATCGGAAATTACTTTAAAAGCTGCACTGTCGACAACCACCAGTCGGATTGCATTGTCCTAGCAACGCCAGGGATTTGGTTTTGATTTATACTGAACAAAATATAAAACGCAACATGTAAAGTGTTGGTCCCATGTTTCATGAGCTGAAATAAAATATCCCAGAAATGTTTGTGCACAAATTTGTTTACATCCCTGTTAGTGAACATTTCTCCTTTGCGAGGATAATCCATCCACCTGACAGGTGTGGCATATCAAGAAATTGATTAAGCAGCATGATCATTTCACAGGTGCATCTTATGCTGGGGACAATAAAAGGCCACTCTAAAATGTGCAGTTTTGTCACACAACACAATGCCACAGATGTCTCAAATTTTGAGGGAGCATGCAATTGGCATGCTGACTGCAGGAATGTCCACCAGAGCTGTTAYCAGAAAATGTCATGTTCATTTCTCTACCATAAGCTGCCTCCAAAGTCGTTTTAAAGAATTTGTCAGTATGTCCAACCGCTCTCGCAACCGAGACCACGTGTAACCACGCCAGCCAAGGAACTCCACATCCGGCTTCTTCACCTGCTGGATCAACTGAGACCAACCACCCGGACAGTTGAAAATGAAACTGAGGAGTATTTACTGTATGTCTGTAATAAAGCCCTATGTGAGGGGAAACTCATTCTGATTGGCTGGGTCTGGCTCCCCAGTAGGTGGGCCTGGCTCYGAAGTGGGTGGGCCTATGCCCTCCCAGGCCCACCCATGACTGCGCCCCTGCCCAGTCATGTGAAATCCATAGATTATGGTGCTAGCTAGGGTTGACCACAACTCACAAGGACCAGGAATAGAAAATCACAGTACAACCACTGAAGAGGCAGGTTCAAGGCTCTGTCAGAGCATATAACTTACTCAAACTGAAACAAAGGCCTTCCTTCAAACATAAAGGTCCATGGAGCTTGGAGGGTCTTMAGCAGCTCCTGCTGCTCTCCATGTGGCAAACCCCCAATGCATCTTCTTCTTTGATGGGGTTTAATGGTGGTTGGCATCCAATGTTAATGGTGCATTAYCGCCACCAGCTGGACAGGGTATCGAATAAGAAATTTAAAAACCATTGCAGGAAAGGGGGAAAACGACATCATACAAAATACAAAATTAAACATGTCAACTAACAAAACCCATCCCACTTCTTCAATCACATTCCACTCCAAAATACATCCATTCACAGACTCAGGGGCCTGTGATGGTGGAACATTCACCGACAGGATGTCTTGCACTGCCTCAGCTGTGAAATCACGAAGACCCTTACCCATGCCACCTCATTCTCCTCCACCGTTGCAGCATTTCACTTCTTCTGGCATACAATACTCTTCCCTTCTGCACACACTTGACACATGACCAAACATTTTACATTCATGATACTGAAGGGGCTTTTGCACAAAAGCTTTTAGAGGGTATCTCATGAATCCTAACTTTATACGTATGAGAAGGGAGAGACTCTTAATCAAAGAACAGTAGCATGGATGAAGTGAATTTATTTTCTCCATCCACTATACAGGTCAGTCAACAGGTCAGTCAACCACTCCATCGATGTCTTCAGTAATATCCTCTGCCTTTATTCCTTACACTACCCCAGAAATAACCCCCTTGACAGGTGCCATGCTATGAATATCCATGCAGGAAACATTCCAGACCAATCTCTTCTTGAGTCTTAAAACACGCGTCTTCTACTCTGCACACACATCTTTTTAAATAGACCACTTCTTGTGACTCTCACCAACTCCACACCTTCCTCCAACACAACGGATGTATATATAGCTGCTGGTGGGTCAGGAGTCAAAATAAAGCACACAGCAACAATCTCCCAGCAGTAGCACCTACTGGTGCTTTCAGTAGCAGTTCTACCATGCTGTTCTACCATGCTGCTCAACACTTGATTTCAGAGCTCTTGAAAGGGTAACACACTGGGGTAGAAATCTGTTGAACATGCACACACACACGCAGACTCAAAGTTCTGTCTTTGCGTTTGGCAGTGGAATCATCTATTGAGGGGTCCGGAGGGATCCTGTCATGTTTGGTCACGTAGTGTCCTGAGAGAGGCACAGGACAGAGATCAAATCAAATCAAATCAAATTTTATTAGTCACATACACATGGTTAGCAGATGTTAATGCGAGTGTAGCGAAATGCTTGTGCTTCTAGTTCCGACAATGCAGTAATAACCAACAAGTAATCTAACCTAACAATTCCACAACTACTACCTTATACACACACAAGTGTAAAGGGATAAAGAATATGTACATAAAGATATATGAATAAGTGGTGGTACAGAACGGCATAGGCAAGATGCAGTAGATGGTATAGAGTACGGTATATAATATGAGATGAGTATGTAGGGTATGTAAACATAAAGTGGCATAGTTTAAGTGGCTAGTGTACATGTATTACATAAAGATGGCAAGATCAGTAGATGATATAGAGTACAGTATATACATATGAGATGGGTAATGTAGGGTATGTAAACATTATATTAAGTGGCATTGTTTAAAGTGGCTAGTGGTCATTTTTACATAATTCCATCAATTCCCATTTTTAAAGTGGCTGGAGTTGGTCAGTATGTTGGCAGCGGCCGCTAATGTTAGTGGTGCTGTTTAACAGTCTGATGGCCTTGAGATAGAGCTGTTTTTCAGTCTCTCGGTCCCTGCTTTGATGCACCTGTACTGACCTCGCCTTCTGAATGATAGCGGGGTGAACAGGCAGTGCTTGGGTGGTTGTTGTCCTTGATGATCTTTATGGCCCTTCCTGTGACATCGGTGGTGTAGGTGCCTGGAGGCAGGTAGTTTGCCCCGGTGATGCGTTCTGCAGACCTCACTACCCTCTGGAGAGCCTTACGGTTGTGGGGAGCAGTTGCCGTACCAGGCGGTGATACAGCCGACAGGATGCTCTTGATTGTGCATCTGTAGAAGTTTGTGAGTGCTTTTGGTGACAAGCCGAATTTCTTCAGCCTCCTGAGTTGAAGAGCGCTGCTGCGCCTTCTTCACAACGCTGTCTGTGTGGGTGGACCAATTCAGTTTGTCGTGATGTGACACCGAGGAACTTAAAACTTTCCACCTTCTCCACTACTGACCCGTCGATGTGATAGGGGGTGTCTCCTCTGCTGTTTCCTGAAGTCCACAATCATCTCCTTTGTTTTGTTGACGTTGAGTGTGAGGTTATTTCCTGACACCACACTCCGAGGGCCCTCACCTCCTCCTGTAGCCGTCTCGTCGTTGTTGTAATCAAGCCTACCACTGTAGTGTCATCCGCAACTTGATGATGAGTTGGAGGTGTGTATGGCACCGCGCGTGGGTGAACAGGGAGTACAGAGAGGGCTCAGAACGCACCCTTGTGGGCCCAGTGTTGAGGTCAGCGGGTGGAGATGTTGTTACCTACCCTCACCACCTGGGGCGACCCGTCAGGAAGTCCAGGACCCAGTTGCACAGGGCGGGTCGAGACCCAGGGTCTCGAGCTTGATGACGAGTTTGGAGGGTACTATGGTGTTAAATGCTGAGCTGTAATCGATGAACAGCATTCTCACATGGGTATTCCTCTTGTCCAGATGGGTTAGGCGCAGTGTGCAGTGTGGTTGCGATTGCGTCGTCTGTGGCCTATTGGGTCGGTAAGCAAATTGGAGTGGGTCTAGGTGTCCGGTAGGGTGGAGGTGATATGGTCCTTGACTAGTCTCTCAAAGCACTTCATGATGACGGAAGTGAGTGCTACGGGCGGTAGTCGTTTTAGCTCAGTTACCTTAGCTTTCTTGGGAACAGGAACAATGGTGGCCCTCTTGAAGCTGTGGAACAGCAGACTGGGATAAGGATTGATTGAATATGTCCGTAAACACACCAGCCAGCTGGTCTGCGCATGCTCTGAGGACGCGGCTGGGATGCCGTCTGGCCTGCAGCCTTGCGAGGGTTAACACGTTTAAATGTTTTACTCACCTCGGCTGCAGTGAAGGAGAGCCCGCAGGTTTTGGTAGGGGACCGTGTCAGTGGCACTGTATTGTCCTCAAAGCGGCAAAAAAGTTGTTTAGCCTGTCTGGAGCAAGACATCCTGGTCCGCGACGGGGCTGGTTTTCTTTTTGTAATCCGTGATTGCTGTAGACCCTGCCACATACCTCTTGTGTCTGAGCTGTTGAATTGCGACTCGATTTTGTCTCTGTACTGGGACTTAGCCTGTTTGATTGCCTTGCGGAGAGAATAGCTACACTGTTTGTATTCGGTCATGCTTCCGGTCACCTTGCCCTGGTTAAAAGCAGTGGTTCGCGCTTTCAGTTTCACGCGAATGCTGCCGTCAATCCACGGTTTCTGGTTTGGAATGTTTTAATCGTTGCTGTGGGTACGACATCGTCAATGCACTTCCTAATGAACTCGCTCACCGAATCAGCATATTCGTCAATATTGTTGTTGGACGCAATGCGGAACATATTCCAATCCGCGTGATCGAAGCAGTCTTGAAGCGTGGATTCAGATTGGTCGGACCAGCGTTGAACAGACCTGAGCGCGGGAGCTTGTTGTTTTAGTTTCTGTTTGTAGGCTGGAATCAACAAAATGGAGTCGTGGTCAGCTTTTCCGAAAGGGGGGCGGGGAGGGCCTTTAGTCGCGGAAATTAGTATACAATGATCTAGGGTTTTTCCAGCCCTGGTAGCACAATCGATACTGATGATAGATTGGGAGTTTTGTTTTTAGATTAGCCTTGTTAAAATCCCCAGCTACGATGAATGCAGCCTCAGGGTGTGTGGTTTCCAGTTTACAAAAGAGTCAGATAAAGTTCGTTCAGGCCATCGATGTGTCTGCTTGGGGGGAATATATACGGCTGTGTATGATCGAAGAGAATTCCCTTGGTAGATAATGCGGTCGCATTTGATTGTGAGAGTTCTAGATCAGGTGAACAGAATGACTTGAGTTCCTGTGTGTTGTATGATGATCACACCACGTCTCGTTAATCATAAGGCATACCCCCCGCCCCTCTTCTTACCAGAAAGATGTTTGTTTCTGTCGGCGCGATGCATGAAGAAAAACAGCTGGCTGCACCGACTCCGTTAGCGTCTCTTGGTTAGCCATTTTCCGTGAAGCAGAGCAGCGTGCAATCCCTGATGTTCTCTGGAATGCTACCCGTGCTCGGATTTCATCAACCTATTGTCAGAGAACTGGACATTGGCGAGTAGTATGCTAGGGAGTGGAGCGCGATGTGCCCGTCTCCGAAGCCTGACCAGGAGACCGCCTCGTTTGCCCCTTTTACGGCGTCGCACAGGGTCGCCAGCTGGGATCAGATCCATTGTATTGGGTGGAAGGCAAAACACTGGATCCGTTTCGGGAAAGTCATATTCCTGGTAGGAACGATGATGAGTTGACGTTAATCGTATATTCAGTAGTTYCTCCCGACTGTATGTAATGAAACCTAAGATTACCTGGGGTACCGATGTAAGAAATAACACATAAAAAAACAAAATACTGCATATTTTCCAAGGAACGCGAAGCGAGGCGGCCATCTCGGTTCGGCGCCGGAAGTCTTCATCTGGGGGATGGAAGAGCTTCATCTGGGGGCCACGTGGTGTGGTAGCCAGGGGTAAGACTCCCCCCCCCCTGACTGCCCAGAGAACAACCTAACCCTAACCTAGCCACACAGACAACGGTGAGGGATGACCTGTTTCCTGAGAGGGGAACATCAATGGAGAGAGTGGCTTATACTGTAGCGTGTGTGTTAGGAGAGATAGAGATTAGAACATGAGAAGTGAGGATGGTGTGTGTCTGTCAGAGAAGAGGAGAGATGGAGAACAAATAACCCTCAGTTCCTTCCTGACCTCTTGTGGGGGCGTAGGTATGTATGTCGTCGCTGGGTACGTAGGTCGTCGTTCATGGGGCTGTGTGGTGTGGTGTACAGGGGTTTAGATGAAGGGGTATCAGACAGTGGAGACACTCCCAGACTAATAAATGATCTGGTCAGAGGATTCACAGAGGGGGGTAGAAGGGCTCTCTATCCCCCTCTGTGCACGGTGAAACTAAAACACACACAAACTACATAGTTACACATGCTTCAAATCACCCTTCTGTGTAAAATCATACACAGTCCTACACACGCCTGTGGCTGGCTATGTTTTGGTCTTCGTGAAGCTCAATGACTCGCTATTTTGGCAATGAATGAAAAGCCTTCAAAGATTATACAAAATATTTAATATTTTTCACATTTTTCAAAATAATCTACGTGCATCAGGTGCATTTATATCGTCTTAATAGATGTACATTATTTTCTCATAACTTTCCCTTACTGCCCACCCACCCCAAAATCCCCACCTTTGTCCTCTAGAACCGTTGACCAGGACAGGGAAAGTGAAGCTGATGTCACAGGAAACACTGCAGGCAGTGCTTGACTTGGACTGAAATAGGTTCTGGTACTCATTTTGGGTGCCAGTACTGTTTATATTTAGGTGCAGGAGCTCCACAATACTTTTGAGCTAATATTCTATAAGAGGAACAGGAGCTCAAGCAGTAGAAAATGTGAGGTGCCGATACTCAGCTCCGGTGAGCTCCTGCCCTAGTCAAGCACTGACTGCAGGTGAAAAGACCTCAGAGAGAAATGACAAGCATACAGCTACACAAGATCATCAACATAAGACCATTTACAAGCACACAGTAAAAAATACTTTAAACCATAAATGAACAAGGGCTACTATGTACATCATTCAAAAACGAAGTCAAGGTTAAAAAAATGGTTGCAAATGAAAGTGCCTTTTTCCTTTATGTCTGTCAGATACATTCTCTGTCTCATCAAAACAAAATAACTTTTAACTTTGCTTTTAAACACAGCCAATGCAGTTTTATAAAACTCAGAGCATTTGGATGCAAGACCACACATAATATACCACCACAATTACTGTAAATTATAGCTACCACATACAGTAGTACACACATACATATTCAAGTTTACAAAATGTCCCCTTCAGGCAGTACAAAAAGACACAAAAGAGTATTTTGGTGAGGATGATATTAATCGTTTGTCTAGGTCTAGTTCTCCATGGAGCATGTTATTGTCTTTCAAGTGCATTCCTCAAAACAAACTCAATCAATGGCCTTCCAAAGTGACAGATCTACGCTTTCTGAAGTTTAAGGGATGGAGAGGGAGACGTGGATATGGAGGAGTGGAAGGCTTCTCAGATGTAGCCTATGCTGTGATCTTTCAAAAGATGCTCTAGGAAAGACCCAGGAGACTTTCCTTTCAGACAGGGCTGTGACCCCAACCACTGACGAATGAGAGAGGGAGAGAGAGAGGGATGATGGGGGGATTTGGTAAAAAGGGTGCACGCACAGGCACGCGCACACACACACACACACCCCTGCCGTCTCTGGCCCAAGTCCCCTAAGCGTCTTGTCTTGTCACAGCGGCTGGCTGGCTGGCTGCTCATCTAGCTCACCCTTCAAGTTCAAACTCAGATCCACATCCATCTCCTATGCCAGAAGAGACCGACAACCAACAACCGACAAGGGTGACAGTTAACCAAGCAGTTAGAGCTTTGGTTCAAATACTTGAGCCATCAAGGTGAGAAATCTGTCGATGTGTCCTTGAGCAAGGGACCTAACCCTAATTTGCTCCGGGGGCACCGTACTACTATGGCTGACCCTGTAAAACAACACAATTCACTGCACCTATCAGGTGCATGTGACAATAAAACACCTATTTTCTTATTGATTTTACTCTGGAGCTACATGAACACACACACAGCATATATACACACACAGCATTTACACACACAACATTTACACATATCATTCACACACATAATTTACACACAGCATATACACACACAGCATATACACACAAAGCATATACAAACACATAATTTACACACAGCATGTACAAACACAGCATATACACACATCATGTGCACACACAGCATTTACACACACATCATGTACACACACAGCATTTACACACACAACATTTACACAGAGCGTATACACACACAGCATTTACACACACATCATGTACACACATATATAAACACACAGCATTTACACACAGTATTTAAACACACAGCATGTACACACATAGCCTATGCACACACAGCATTTATACACACATATACACACACACAGCATTTACACACAACATTTAGACACACAGCATGTACACATACAGCATTTACTCACACAGCATGTACACACACAGCATTTACACACATCATTTACACAAACAGCATGTACACACACAGCAAGTACACACATAGCATATATACACACACACAGCATTCACACACAGCATTTACACACATAGCATATATTTACACACAACATTTATACCCACAGCATGTACACACACAGCATGTACACACATAGCATTTACACACAGCATTTACACGCACAGCATGTACACACACAGCATGTACACACAGCATTCACACACCATTTACACCCATAGCATTTACACACATAGCATACTGTATATACACACACAGCATTTACACACACAGCATGTACACACATAGCATATACACACACACACAGCATTTACACACACACAGCATTCACACACACATCATTTACACACAGCATTTACACACAGCATGTGCACACATACTTTACATACATAGCATATACACACATAGCATGTACACACAGTGTATGGGCACACACCAAGCACACAACTAGGCTTGTTGCTTGCAAAACCATATGCAACGGGCACACACACAACACACACACACACACACACACACACACACACACACACACACACACACACACACACAGGTCCCTTGAAAGAGATCACAGTTGAGCTGTGGGCACAGGAGGTGGGGCAGATGGAGAGGGCGGCCAGCCTGGGGCACAGCATTGGAGTGTGTGTGTACTGTATGTGTGTGTCTGTCTGTGCCCACTGAGGCAACACATGTGGAGATGAGAGGAGAGGAGACCAGCCTTTCAAATAAGATTACCGCTCGGGCTGCCTAAGGCCTGCCTGGCGATTGTGTCTGCACAGGGTGACATCTATATTAGCTCAGTGGTACAGCAACAAGCCACACTCTCCTGCCTCTGCTGGGGGAAATGACACTCCGTTTCTGGGTAGAAAAACACTAATCTGGGCTATCGATGGGAGTGAAGACTGGCATATCGGCAGGAACTGCAGAAGTTTTTAGTTTAATTTAAAATAGGGTGTTTGATGTTTCAAAGTTTCCACATTCATTTGGTTAGTCAAGTACCACTGGGATAGGGTGATATGTATAGTTCTACCAAGTGAAAAGACATTGTGGGAATTGTGCAACTCGACGTGTACAAATACAGCTTCTGATATTGAAATGAAGGGATGTGTCTGTTTTCATTTTCTATGTGCAGTGAGCAAGCAGCAGAACATGACTGGAGGCTAACAGGCTAATAGCTAATCAACATGGTAACTCACTGTATACTGGCTGAGGTAGAAGCTAATCAAAGTGGTAACTCACTGTATACTGGCTGAGGTAGAAGCTAATCAAAGTGGTAACTACCTGTATACTGGCTGAGGTAGAAGCTAATCAACATGGTAACTCATTGTATACTGGCATCGATAGAAGCTAATCAACGTGGTAACTCACTGTATACTGGCTGAAATAGAAGCTAATCAAAGTGGTAACTCACTGTATACTGGCTGAGATAGAAGCTAATCAAAGTGGTAACTCGCTGTACACTGGCTGAGATAGAAGCTAATCAACGTGGTAACTCACTGTATACTGGCTGAGATAGAAGCTTGAAGCAGAAAGACACACATACACACACACACGCTTGTGTCTTTCAGAGGTGTCATGCCCATAGTGGGCACAGGGGCACGTGCCCCCTCAGATTTGTCCTGTTAAAAAAACAATTATAAAATGTTTTGTTGTTTCTCTGTAATACTGCTAGCCAACTAGCAGTTTTATGAAGATGGCTTTAGCTAGCCCAAATAGGTTCCCAATCTCCCAACTTCATAACTAGCTATCAAGAATTCATTTTAGGCTATCAATCAAGTTAGAGTAACTAGCTTGTCTAACTATCTATATATATATATATATATATATATATATATATATATATATATATATATATATATATATTATTATTATTATTTTTTATCCCCTTTTCTCCCCAATTTTCGTGGTATCCAATCGCTAGTAAATTGAATATCTTTCTCATCGCTACAACTCCCGTACAGGCTCGGAGAGACGAAGGCGCGAAAGCCACGCGTCCTGCGAAGCACAACCCACCAAGGGTTGGGTCTGCTTCTTAACCACAGCGCGCCTCCAACCCGGAAGCCAGCGCACCAATGTGTCGGAGGAAACACCGTGCACCTGGCCCCCTTGGTTAGCGCGCACTGCGCCCGGCCCGCCACCAGAGTCGCTGGAGCGCGATGAGACAAGGATATCCCTACCGGCCAAACCTCCCTAACCCGGACGACGCTAGCCCAATTGTGGGTCGCCCCACGGACCTCCCGTCGCGGCCGGCTGCGACAGAGCCTGGGCGGCGAACCCAGAGACTTCTGGTGGCGCAGCTAGCACTGCGATGGTGCAGCTCCTAGACCACTGCCCCGGGAGGCCCTTTGTCTAACTATCTTAGCTGGCATGCCTGCTGCAAGGTTGGTAGACCTTAAGCAATTACAAAAATAAGACTCACAATCCTTTCCATCACTCAGGAGGATAGACACCACTCAGAGATAGAGACACCACTCAGGAGGATAGACACCACTCGAGGAATAGAGATAGAGAAACCCTCAGGAGATGAGACACCACTCAGGAGGATAGAGAACAGTCAGGAGGATACAGCCCACTCTGGAGTACCACCACTCAGGGAATAGAAACACTCAGGAGGATAGAGACACCACTCAGGAGGATACAGACACCATCAGGAGATCAGACACCCTAGAGGATACAGACACCACTCAGGGGAGGAGACTCACACGGAGGAATAGAGACATCACACAGGAGGATAGAAGACCACTCAGGAGGATACAGAAACCACTCAGGAGGATACAGACACCACTCAGGAGGATATATCACCACTCAGGAGGATAGAGACACCACTCAGGAGGATAGAGACACCACTCAGGAGGATACAGACACCACTCAGGAGGATACAGACACCACTCAGGAGGATAGAGACACCACTCAGGAGGATACAGACACCACTCAGGAGGATACAGACACCACTCTGGAGGAATACAGCCACCACTCAGGAGGATACAGACACCACTCAGGAGAGATAGAGAGACACCACTCAGGAGGATACAGACACCACTCAGGAGGATACAGACACCACTCAGGAGGTACAGACACCGACTCAGGAGATAGAGACTCACACAGGAGGATAGAGAACCACTCAGGAGGATACAGAAACCACTCAGGAGATCAGAAACCACTCAGGAGGATATATACACCCCTCAGGAGGATAGAGACACCACTTCAGGAGGTAGAGACAACCACTCAGAGATACAGACACCACTCAGGATGATACAGCACACTCAGGAGGATATAACATCACACAGGAGATAGAGAACACCACTCAGGAGGATAGAGAACCAATCAGGGAGATAGAGAACCACTCAGGAGGATAGAGCCACCACTCAGGAGTAGAGACACACTAGGAGATAGGAAGAACCACTCAGGAGGATAGAGACACCACTCAGGTAGGATAGAGCACCACTCAGGAGATATAGACACCATCAGGAGGTACAGAACCATCAGGAGGATATGAGACACCACTCAGGAGGATAAGAGCACCACTCAGGAGGATAAGACACCACTCAGGAGGATAGAGACACACTCATGGAGGATAGAGACACCACTCGATAGGAGGATAGAGACACCATCAGGAGATAGAGACACTACTCAGGAGGATAGAGACACCATCGAGGAGGATAGAGACACCACTCAGGAGGATAGAGACCACGACGGGGATTAGAACACCACTCAGGAGGATAGAGACACACTCAGGGAGTACCACTGAGGAAAAACACACTCAGGAGGATAGAGACACCACTCAGAGAGATGAGAGACATCCACCAGGAGGATAGAGACACACTCAGGAGGATAGAGCACCACTCAGAGGATAGAGACACCACTAGGAGGATAGGAGACACCACTCGAGGAGGACTAGAGTACAGCACTCAGGAGGATAAAGACAACCACTCAGGGGATAAGAGACACCATCGGAGATAGAGACATCTCAGGAGGATAGAGACACCACTCAGGAGGATAGAGACACCACTCAGGAGGATAGAGACACCACTCAGGAGGATACAGAAACCACTCAGGAGGATACAGCCACCACTCAGGAGGATATAGACACCACTCAGGAGGATATAGACACCACTCAGGAGGATATAGCCACCACTCAGGAGGATATAGACACCACTCAGGAGGATAGAGACACCACTCAGGAGGATAGATACACCACTCAGGAGGATAGAGACACCAGTCAGGAGGATAGAGACAACACTCAGGAGGATAGAGACACCACTCAGGAGGATAGAGACACCAGTCAGGAGGATAGAGACAACACTCAGGAGGATAGAGACATCACTCAGGAGGATATAGATATCACTCAGGAGGATAGAGACATCACTCAGGAGGATAGAGACATCACTCAGGAGGATACAGACAGCTCAAGAGGTATGCTTAGATATTATATAGAATTAAGAATAATGATTATGGCTCTAGATTGCAGGRAAATTGTATTTTGGGTGTTTGGAAAATTCTAAATTCTCCAACTTATGGATGGTGGAGCTAGCCTTCCTCCTGACCATACCCCAACCATCCTCACGTGCCCCATCAGATTTTTGCAGTGTATGATGCCCCTGCTTGTTTTGAAATGTGTATTAACAAATCCTATCTACCTGGTAAATAGTAGTGATGGTGGAAAAAATCACTACAGTTAAATATCGGGAAATAATTTTTKATGATATATTGTATGCAATAKTATTTTTGACGATATATCGTATAGTTTTGACAATATTGCATATATAATTTTTGCGCTAGTTGGCTTTACCTGCACAGTATTTTCCCTTTAAAGATTGTTCTCCATCATCTTTTTAAATATGGAGTCAATTTGTTTTGAGCACTTTTATTTTCATGACTGATCAAAACTTGCTTTCTCATGGCTCTCTCTTGTCCCTCTGCAGCAGACATATAGTGAGCAATATGTTTGGGACATTCAGTCGCAATAACATCACAAGCGAACCATATCAAATCATGAGAATCACAATACATTTTGTTTCAGCACCTACAGTGCCTTCAGTAAGTATTTACACCCTTTTACTTTTTTTCACATTTTGTTGGGTTACAAAGTAGATGAAATGGATTTAATTGTAATTTTGCGTCATCGATCTACACAAAATACTCTGTCAAAGTGGAAGAAAATGTTGAAAATGTATAAAAGATGAATGAAAAATAAACACTGATATATCTTGATTCGATAAGTATTCAACCCCCTGAGTCAATACATGTTAGACACACTGATTAAAGCTGTCAGTCTTTTGGGGTAAGTCTCTAAGAGCTTTGTATACCTGGATTCTTCAATATTTGCCAATTCATCTTTTTTAAATTCTTCAAGCGCTGTCAAGTTGGTTGTGGATCACTGCTAGTCAGCCATTTTCAAGTTTTGCCATAGATTTTTTAAGCTGATATAAGTCAAAACTATRACTAGGCTACTCAGGAACATTTAATGTCATCTTGGTTAGCAACTCCAAGGTGATTTAATCTCCCAGTGTCTGTTGGAAAGCAGAATGAACTAGTTCTTCCTATTCCTTTTATTTTTATCCTAAAAAACTTGATAGTCCTTTCCGATGACAAGCATACCCATAACATGATGCAGCCACCACCATGCTTGAAAATATTGTACTCTGTGTGTTGGATTTTCCCCAAACATATCGCTTTGCATTCAGGACATGAAGTGAATTTCTTTGCCACATGTTTTGCAGATCTACTTTAATGCCTTATTGCAAACAGGATGCATGTTTTGGAATATTTTTTATTTTGTACAGTCTTCCTTCTTTTCACTCTGTCATTTAGGTTAGTATTGTGGAGTAACTACAATGTTGTTGATCCATCCTCAGTTTTCTCATATCACAACCATTAAACTCTGTAACTGTTTTAAAATCCTTCCTCTCCGGCAACTGAGTTAGGAAGGACGCCTGTATGTTTGTAGTGACTGGATGTATTGATACACCATCCAACGCCTAATTAATAACTTCACCATGCTCAAAGGGATATTCAATGTCTGCTTTTTATTTATTTTTACATATCTACCAATCGGTGCCCTTCTTTGCAAGGCATTGGCAAACCTCCCTGGTCTTTGTGCTTGAATCTGTGCTTGAAATTCATTACTCGATTGAGGGACCTTACAGATAATTGTGTGGGGTACAGAGATGAGGTAGTCATTAAAAAATAATGCCACTATTATAGAATTAGTCCATGCAACGTATCATGTGACTTGTTAAGCACATTTTTACTCCTGAACTTATTTAGACTTGCCATAACAAAGGGCTTGAATACTTATTGGCATTTCAGCTTTTCATTTTTTATGAATTTGTAAAAAATGCTAAAAACGAAATTCCACTTTGACATGACTTATGGGGTATTGTGTGTAGATAAATACTTATGGGGTATTGTGTGTAGATAAATACTTATGGGGTATTGTGTGTAGATCTGTGATACAACATCTCAATTGATTCAGTTTTAAATTCAGGTTGTAACACAACTAAATGTGGAAAAAGTCAAAGGGAGTGAATTCTTTCTGAAGGCATTGTGAGGTCCCTGGCAGTTCCCAGCCCTAGTAAGTAGCTTTGGGATGGTTCAATTATATGTTCCTAATGGAGTTATTATGGAGAAATCTCTGAAACCTCAGTTGAATGAACTCATAACTGTGATACTCATAGTTGAACATTACGAGGACGGCATGACATGGACATCTGTCAGACTGGTTCAGTAAACACCTGGGTCTGAAATAGTCTGC
This sequence comes from Salvelinus sp. IW2-2015, assembly GCF_002910315.2. Lineage (NCBI taxonomy): Eukaryota > Metazoa > Chordata > Actinopteri > Salmoniformes > Salmonidae > Salvelinus > Salvelinus sp. IW2-2015. The sequence goes on from NC_036855.1 coordinate 6,540,451, forward strand.
TATTTCATCCAAACTCATCTCTTTGTTGTCTCTTTGTAATAATTACACTTCGAGAGCCTGTACATGTATATATATTTTCTAAGTCAGTAGAAGAGAGAGAGAGACAGAGAGAAAGAGAGAGACAGAGAGAGAGTTCAGCTGGTTCAAAGCAGTGTTTCTCTGCTTCTTGGCGTCGGACGGGTGAGGGAGGGAAGATTCAGTGGGCGGGCAGAGCCAGTTATCCCGGGTTGTTTTTCTTTCTTTTATTTGGACTATGACTGGGATCCACTTTCAGCTCTCGGTACTGCACCTGTTAAAACACACACACACACGCACACACACACACAAAGGGAGGGAGAGAGAGAGCGGGCGGTCAGGTGGGGAAAGCGAAGGATGCTGGGGTGGATAGAGTCAGTGAGACCCCTGGGAAGGCTCAGTGTGTCCATTCGTCCGTCCGTCAAGCTGTGTGGAACAGTGGCCCGGGGGAAGGAATCACACAAACAAACAGAGCAAGGCAAGGGTTCATGGGAAAGCTTGGAGAGAACAGCTTGGAGAGAACAGAGCCATGGAGGCTATACAGGAAACACAGGTTAACCCTTAACAAGCCGTGGCTAGGGCTCCAGCCGCATTGTAGCAGTGTGTTGTGTTGCTCCGGCTATGAAACACTGTGATATGCAATGCAAACTGTATTCCCATGCCTAGGCTTGAAATCCATATTACGTTTACAAGTCTGATGAAGAACAAAGTCAGATTGAGGCCAACTACACACAACCTCCATTAAAATAAACACAATTAATGATTTTCTCCTTATGCTGTGTTCTCTAACAGAATAAGGGTCCAGACAGTCGTAACACACTTATCTCTGAACCACACTAAATAAACCAGACCTGTGTGTGTCACGGCCAGGGGAGAACGATTTCAAGTTGAAGGCCAACCGCGATACTGCAGGCATTGTTTCCAGAAAACAGGATCCCCCATTATAGTGAACGGGGAAATGGCGATCTTTGTGGTCAATATTCGTGGATATATAAAAAAACATCAAACACTATCATGGTACCAATAATTGGTTMTATTTCACCAGATGTATATCCTGGAACCACGTTAATATCACACACAGACAAAGTCAAAATTATAAATGAGTTGCTAATGGCAGCCTGCAGTACCTCGGTTGGCCTTCAATCAGAAGGAGCAGCACTGAGCTAGCATCCAATGTCACTTCCTAGAGTAGCTCAAAGTGCCCATGCGATCCAAAAACTCTTCCATGTAGCAAGATGGTGAGATGCTGAAATGATACTTTCTTATCTTCAAATGCACCAATGAGCATTCTTATAGGAAACAATGGGGTGACATCATCAATGGCTTGGTCCATATTACTTTTACAGTCTATGGTCATGGTGTGGTCAAAAATACCGGTAGTCAGAAAGGCCATGTTGGACATTTGCTCCCATGCTCATATTCTCCATCCATGATTAAGACTTCATGTTAATCCCCTTTCCCTTTCTCACCCCCCCCCCCCCCCCCCCCTCCCCTCTCTCTTCCCTACTCCCTCCCTCACTCACTCTCCTCGAAGAGTTGGCTGCAGCGGGCTGACTGAAAACGGCCCTTTATTACAGGCATTGTGTAACCTTTTCTCTCAAATCCACCATAATTAACAGACACTGGAAAGATGAGTGACTTCATGAGCCACGGCGAGAGAGTATCTGTTCACTCATGGATCACGAACGACATCCAGTCTGAATGTTCTGGGGGCTCCAGAGATGACTTAACCTTAAACTTAACCAGAGGCAGAGAGGAGAGGAGAGAGAGAGAGAGAGAGAGAGAGAGAGAGAGAGAGAGAGAGAGAGAGAGAGAGAGAGAGAGAGAGAGAGAGAGAGAGAGAGATGGGGTCATTTATTTTAGATTCATTACAATGTTTTATTGCAACTCAAGATCAGGAAGGTGTTCCTAATGTTTGGTATACTCAGTGTATGCCGAGGAGGACAGGGAGCCAGTGGGGGTTTCTGCAGAACATTCTCTTTCATCCAGAGAAAGGATAATGTACTAGGTAATGGGTGTTCAAGCATCACATCATAGTAGCTTAGCCTCAAAAACCAAAGGCTGTCACTCTATTAGCCCCTCACTCACAGAGACACAGTCCCGCAAGACACTGAGAGACACACACTCTCCCGGTATCAATGAAAGCCTGAAGTACATTACACTCCACACTGACTGACACTCTGTAAGATTTGCCAGACAAGTGACGGACATCCTCTAAGCGTTCCCCTTCTCCAGTGTGGTCGCTCTGTTCGCTGCGGCCGGAACACAAGAATCTCTCATCATGGCTGTGTGAGAGCTAGCTAGCTGCTTTCCCATTTGTCTCCTGCTGCTTAACTGTGCCACTTCAACAAGCAGTGTCTAACCCTTAATCTGTCACACCAAACATCTCAGACACATCAGCCTGTCATTGCGTTAACCCCCTCCAGTCAACCACACACTGTCTGTATGCTATTTCAACTCCCATTCACAGCAGTCACCACCAATGTCCCATAAAGGGATCGGTGACTGGAGTCCATGTGCTCCTCCTCCTCTTATCACTAGCAGCACCAGGTGGGGCTGATTCAGAGCTACACTGTCCACGGCCTACAAGCAAAATATCTTTCAAAACATAGGATCAATTTACAGCTGAACAAATAAGGACAGGGTGAGAGAGTGGAGGAGCGAGGAGTGGAGGAACTGGAGGACCTGGTTCTGAAAATATGTACTGGTCCTGGTGATGATGAGCACAGACCCAGGGGGAGAGGAGAGAGACGGGGGAGGATTCCGGCCACAAAACAGTGGGGTGATGACAGATAGTGTTTTCATGTGGGTTGGGATCCTTTTCTAGTCTGGCCAACTAAAGCAGCCACTGGAGCAGAATCCCAGGGGACCCAGGTTTGTATATGGGCCCGTCCCATCTGTGCTGCTGCTGCTGGGATGAACGGCTGCACTGTGTCAGTCAGGGTTTCATGATGGGAGCTTAGGGGGCCGTGGCAGAGCTGGTGGGATGTCACTGTCCGTTGAGTGAGGCTGAGATCATGCCATGTCCATGAGTGATGGAGTGAATGGGTTCATGAATGATTGAGTGAGTGATTGAGTGATTGAGTGANTGAGTGAGTGAGTGAGTGAGTGAGTGAGTGAGTGAGTGAGTGAGTGAGTGAGTGAGTGAGTGAGTGAGTGAGTGAGTGAGTGAGTGAGTGAGTGAATGCACATCTGGGGGTGGGACAGGTTCACTTTAAATAACTGCTTTGTCAGGAGACATTTGGGTCACTTTCTGTAGCACAGAAACAACCCTGATCTGAGTTTTGTTGTTTGTAGTGTAGTGTACAGTTGTACTGTAGGCCATCACTCCACTGTCATACAACATTGGACATCTTTTCAAAGGCAAAGCAGGGAGTGAGGGTAAATCAACACAGTCCCAAGCAGGACATTGTAATATCACTGCCTGTTAAAATCAAATAAATCAAAATGTATACGTCCAGGCTTCGTAAACCTAAGGTGTAGACTAACAGAAATGCTTGATTAGAGATCCTTTTCAACAATGCAGAGTTAAGATAAAGATACAAAACATAGAAATAGGTACACAAAAAAAAATGTGAACAGGTGAATAACAATAACAATCACGGGTAAAAATAACATGGTTATATACTGTATAGGGAGTACAGTTGGAGTCGATGTGCAGGGAGACGAGGTAATTGAGGTAGATACATACATATAGTGATGGGTAAATGAGCTAGGCAACAGGATAGATAATAGACAGTAGCAGCAGCATATGTGGTGAGGTGTGACGTGTTGTG